>NC_089587.1:197806964-198044743 GCF_019320115.1 Miscanthus floridulus
CGCTTGATTACAGGGGATGAGAGCGAAGTATGGTTAGTGATATCCTCGCCAAAAAAAAAAAGAAAGAAAGTATGGTTAGGTGATAAGGACAAATCACCAACCCTGGAAAGGTTCCAAAGACTCCACTGAGGGTGAATCAATCAATCACTCGCTTTGGTTGTCAGTATGCGTCGCATACACATGCTGCACCGCGAGCATGGGAATATCATGACGTCGACGACAAATACCATGTTGTTACATTGTTATACGCGTATGGAAGAGAACATTCCACCACATGGAGATTTCTCTGAATGTATGGAAATACAACACGGACCTTTAAACTAACAGTCTTTTACAAATCTTCAGGGCAGGTACTCTACGATTGTACGTACATCTCCAACTTTCAGGATAAATAAAACACAAAGAAACACAGTCTAGCACTGATGCTCATGCACCGAAAGCACATCCTGTATATTTTCAGATGACCACCTCTGCACCTCGGTGAAACTGTACAGTACAGGTTCCTAATCCTGGATGTGAAAACATGTGTCCATTCCCCAATCGCCCACCACAAAATACGTTGCTCATTCAGCTCGGGGCAGGACGCTTCCCAGATCAACGGTATGCTGCAATAGAGAGCAATGCTGATTAAGTAGCAAAGTTGCCAGACCTACTCAGTAGTACTCACACATCCATCCATTTCATCTCGCGATCTCCTCGAGCCTCTTGAGTATCTGCCTCGTGTTGGGTCTCAACGACGGCGACGGGCTGCAGCAGGCCGTGGCGAGCTCGAAAAACGCGTTCAGGTTCTTCTCCTTCCCGGACCTCTTGCAGTGCCTGGCGAGATCGGAGCTGAACGCGTCGGAGATCTTCCTCTCGAGGACCAGGTTCTTAAATGAGGCCGGGAGGAGGATGTCCCGCGGGTTCGGCCGGCCGTCGTCGGATGATTCCTTCTGCGCGAGCAGCTCGAGCAGAACCACTCCGAGGCTGTAGACGTCGCTCT
This sequence comes from Miscanthus floridulus, assembly GCF_019320115.1. Lineage (NCBI taxonomy): Eukaryota > Viridiplantae > Streptophyta > Magnoliopsida > Poales > Poaceae > Miscanthus > Miscanthus floridulus. The sequence continues at coordinate 197,807,947 of NC_089587.1, forward strand.
CCCGCGTGGCGTCCCGCATCTTGATCAGCTCTGGTGCCTTGTACCCCTGCGCGGCCGAGGCCTCGAGCATCTCCTGGGCGGCGGCGGGGTTCAGCAGGAGGTAGAGGCTGCAGTCCGATATCTTGCACTCGTAGCTGGCGTCGAGAAGAACGTTGCTTGTCTTGAGGTTGCCATGGACCATCGGTTTGTCCAAGCCTGTGTGCAGGTGATCCAACCCCTTGGCGATGCCAAGAGAAAGATTGCAAACTATGTTCCATCTATGCGACTCCGCGATTCCCTCTGTAAGTAATAGAAACAAAGCAACTAGGTACTGTCACAACTAATACCGAAGGGATGTTCAGAGCATCATTTGATTTTTGAAGTGTACCTAAACTAGATCGCAGATCATCATATCCCGTAGAAAATTGTGATTCAACAACCCATGCAGATGACAAATACGCACAAACTTTAGTGCAGACTGTTTAAATCTACTCCGTCGCTATTAAAGAAGCACTCCACTTTAATCTAACAACTCTTAACAAACAACAGGAGTCAGGAACATGGCATCAGGACCGGACCCATTCGAAGTTTCGAGCTGACAGCAAAGCAGAAAAGGTTTTCACAAAGTTGTTATGGCGTTGCATATAATGATGACAACAACAGATAGCAAGAACACATGGTATCGGCACAATAGCCCCTGGCCCCACCCAAAAAGAAAGTAAGAACTACTAGGTGCCCTGCTTTTTGAGAATTGATCTGCTTTGTACTAATTTTAATTTAGCAATGCCGTGACACTTTCCACTTTATGGAGAGAAAAAAAATGAGCAGATGTACTATTTCAGAGCCCTCGGTTCTCGTGTGCATTTTATAACAACGCCGGATTATGAAATTTAACAAATCAGTTTAAGCTTGCCACCAATATCCAGGACCATTTTCAACTCATTTGAGTTGACCCTTTCAATTTACTTCAGTCGAACTAAACTTTTAAAGGACTTTGAGCTGCATGCAGCAAGAATGCCATGCAAACAGCTGGGATATGTGTATGATACCCCCAACATGTGGTGTGTATGCTGGTACTCGTATAATGTGCTACAGCATTGTGGAATACAGACCCGAGATCTTGTTTTGACGGTGGCCTGAGATGATCTTGCTAAAAGTACAGGTTAAGTATCAAACCTGTCGACAATAATTGACCTGATGACCCCCACATCTAACCAACGGTAGAGCGATAAGTACTAAGTCTCGTGTTTGAAATGAAATTTAGCATAACTGATTAACTGCTGAAAAAAAAACTGCTTTAACTGCAAATGTAGGCGAGACTAGGAAGAAGAAGACAAGAATGCAAAACGTAACCAACCTTGCAAGAAGCGGTGGAGCGAGCCGGCGGCGTAGAAGGGGTGCACGAGCAGCTTCTCGCCCCTGGGGCCGACGTACACCGCGCGGAGCGGCACGAGGTTCGGGTGGCTGACCGCGCCGATCCGGCGCGCGGCGGCGTAGGCCTCCTCTGCTCCGACGGCGCACGCGGGGCGCACGAACCGGAGCAGCACGGCGGCCTCCCCGGAGCGCATGGCGGCGCGGTATAGCGTGCTGTGCGCGGACTTGGCGATCACCTCCCCGGGCGCCTCGAGGATGGCGGCCACCGACAGCGCCTCCCCGCCGGGGAACTTGACGAGCGCCTGGGCGTGCAGGCCCTGCTGATGCGGGCCGACGCCGAGGCGGTCGGCGAAGGGGCCGAGGTAGGGGAGCGCGCCGAGGCGGTCGGCGATGGGCGCGAAGTAGGGCAGCACGGTGCTCCCGCTGGGCGCGCGGCGGCGGAGCCAGGCGGGCATGCGGACGCCCGAGGGGACGTAGCGGTCGAGGCGCAGGCCGCGGAGGCGCGGGCGGAGGAAGCGGTACAGCAGGTAGGCGAAGAGGATGCCGACGATGGGGAGAAGGATGGTGTTGCTCCGCCCCGTGCGCACGGGTTCCTTCGACGGCGTGTCCGCCTCGGCCGCCCCCGCCATCTCCATCTCACGCGTTCGGCTCTCGCGGGTAAATAGACGTGCGCGAGGGAACGGAAGGAAGCTACTCGCGCGCCGGTGGCCGGTGGGGGTGGTCGCCGCGCTCTCAGGTCAGGTTCGTCATGGCGAAAGCTAGCTAGGCAAGGCACGGCAGCGCGAGCTCTTGGTTTGCTTTGCCGTGCTCCGCTGAGTTGCTTACTGCTGGCTTTTCTCCTCGCGCGGAGGGAGGGCAAAGGAAGGAGGAGCTAGGCCTGGTGAGCTACGTACGGCCTCGTGAGAGATTCTTGTCGCCTCGGCTCGCTCGTGGCTTTTATCACTGTGTGACTCGCGAGTGATGAGAGTGCGGGGAGAGGGTAGCTTCCGGCTCGTTGGCCGCTTTTTCTTTGATGAGGGCTTGGAGATGCCGGTCGGCCAAAGTGGCCACTGGCTGGCGGCTGGTGGCACCGGCAGCTGGGGTTGGGGCGTGCGTGCCGGGACGAGTGGACTAGCGGACGGAAGGTATCCTATTTCCATCGCGGCGTACGTACAACGTACCTTGGGTCTGGGATGCTGGTGCCGGAAACAGGACGCGCGCAGATGGACGGCGGGGGCTGGTCCCTCCCGTCCCGGCGTTGGTTGGCTGCCGCCTGCCGGGCTTTCCCTCGGTGTAAGGAAGTGGCAGAGGGATCCACTGGGACTTCGTGGTCAATGGCTGTCGGATCGAAGGTTAACGGCCCGGATTCACCGAGTGGAACCTGCATGGCTAGGGGGGCACTGTTCTGTACAGTACTCTCGTCAATTGAAGTCTCTGGTGGTGCATTAAAAATGGACGGAGTGGTTCATTACTGCCGCTGTACTAGGGAGCAGTAGTACAAGGCACGGAGATCTTCGTGCAATTACTTATCTCAAGGACAGTTTTTGGTCTTATTTCAGTGACGATAATCTCGATCCGTCTTGACGATTATCATTGTTTTTGTGATGGGTGATTGCACACGTACGTACGAGTACTCTCGTTCGGTGTTCCAGCTGTTTCTTGATAACCGCTAGCGCGATGTTTAGGCACAGCACGCCGACGGACATAAAACACAAACGTGCCTTTCACGCTGCTGTTGAAAGGTCACGCTCTTCTCAAGCACGACGACGCCTACAAGGCTACAAGTGATACACAGCTCCACCGTTCATTCATTGATCGAAAATACTTCCAGCAATGATGCTTGGTACACAAGCGACAAGCCTTTGGAAGTTGGAAGAAACGACTTCAAGCATGCTTGGCCCGGACAAGTCCTTTTCAGTGTTTCGGTGGCGTTTCCTGGGATTTTCCTCAGAACATTCATTCATTTCATTGATGTCCTGCAGCATGCATCGCCGCATGCATGCATCAGAAGGCTCTGACGAGCTGTGCTTGTGCACGTCGTGCGGACTGTTCCAGCGAAATCCGAAAGATTTTGCTCCAGGACGATTGCTGTTCATCACAAACTCCTCCCAGCTGCCGCTCACGCTTTCATCGTGTCTGGCATTGGAAGACATACGAGAAATCTATAGAAATGCACTGAAAAAACGGTGCTCAATATGCATTCACGTACACCGTGTCGGGTTCGTAAACCCAGGGTCCTTATGGTCCGGTTTTCCAATAAAAACTCAGCCCAACAGACAACGTTGCGAGCAACGCGCAACTTATGGGCCGGCCCAAATACCTAGACGACAGACCAGAAGGACGATCCAATCTCCGACCGAAAGACCTGGCCGAGGAAGAACGGCGCCCGCTTCCGACTCCGGCCCACCTCTCTGACCAGAGCACTCTCTTCGGTCTCCAGCCCGCCTCTGGACGGTCTCTCTGATGGAAGGCCTGGCCAAAACACCACTTCCGACCCCGGCCCGCTTCTCGGATCGGGAATGCACCGGACCCCTGCCTATGGCTCCTCTCCGACTAGCGCAATCAGAGCTGACTAAGACCAATCGACCGGGGACGCCTGCTCGGTAAGGACCAAGAAACAGATGGAGAAAGTAAGGTAGCGCACTCAAGTCAACCATAATACCAAGGACTGTACCCTGTACACCTGTAGGACAATAACCTGCGACCTCCCTGACATGACAGAACGCAAGCAGTGTTGTAGGCGCCAACATTTTCCCTATAGTGTTGTGGGCGCCATCAACTCTCATACAAGACAAATACGGTAAGGCTTCCCCCACATGCCTCTGAGGCATCGACAGTGTTGTGGGCACCGGCATTTACCGTGCCAGACGAACATGGTAAAACCCCCCTGCATACCTCTCGGCATTAACAGTATAGCAGGTACCGACATCTGCCATACCTGAAGAAGACGACGCAACCTCCCACGTGCATCTGATATTCAACAGTATTGTGGACGCCTACCATCATCTTATACCCACCTGCATGAGCAGCAAGACTTAGCAGCGAACGTACTCCCTCCCTCTCACTTGTAAGGCAATCCCCTTCATCTATAAAAGGGGATGCGCTCTCTTCCAACAGATAAGTTAATTCAAATCGATCAAGTTCACTAGTACACAACAACAGAACCACCAGGTTCAAATCTCGAGCACACGCTCGAACACATAGCACATAGCAGAGCTTCCGTCACTCTCGGCCCCTCTTTCCAGAGTCCGACCGGACCTCTTGTACCCCCATCTTTCTCCTTCTCGTTTGTAACTCCACTGCAAACTTTGAGCACTGTGGCAGAACCTCCTAAATTATAGGGCCCACATGCACCTGTCATTGTCCAATGACCTCTGACGACTATGCATATGTTCCCGGTAACTTATGAAGACTGTCGGGTGTCCTCGGAGAACCCCGAATCATCCACGATTTCTTCCGAGCAGGATCCATTACAGAGTCATTGCAGTATTACAACAGTTTATTCATTAATATACATCAGAGTAAAATAGCGAAAGTCTTACAATAACTTAGTTACAAAACAGTTGTTTCATAAACTAAGTATAATTATTATTACAAACCATAGTAGTGGAGTAGCTTAGTAACATAAAACAAAACACACAATAAAGTGCCCTGCCCAAGGGCCACACATTTACTTGTCATCATCGATTTGAACAACCATCATGAAGCACGGTCCAAGGCAGACCTGCTCATGAGGCTCACCTGCAACAAGGGTTAAAGAACCCTGAGTACAAAAGTACTCAACAAGACTTAACCGAAGTAACAATAGATAAGACTCAGGAATGCAGGCTCGAGGATTCAAGGTAGGGCTTTAGCAAGAATCAAAGTTCTTTTACGTAAAAGCTCTTTAAAAAGATTCTTTCTTTCAACATTTAATCCTTATCAAAATCATATATGAATCTACCATGATCCGTATTGAGATCATGAACTTCATATCAAACCCTTTCTCAAATCTACCTCAAGTTTCATTTATTAACTACGATGATGAACAGTGAGTTGAGTCTCCATAACCGAGGAGCAACGACGATTCAAACCGATTATAACTTAGCTAGGGATTCTCAACCACCCGACATATGCAGGTCCCTGACCTACATATACCAACCCACCCTCAGATCCTCTAAAACAAGAACGGGTCCGCGCCACCCGAGAGCACAGTACTCCACCAATCCAGCCCATTGCCACGTGGGTATATGCTACTTCCGCCATCTCTCCACTCCCAGTGCGCGAGTAGCCATTCTCGTAATAGAATAGCCGAGTTAAGGCTTACCGGAGCATGTGGCCAGTACTACAAAGTCTCACCTCATGCAATTCAACAACGAACGGTTCTTAATCGACACAGGCGGAAAGAACCCGCTCACAAGACATCCATGTCTTGTGGCTCTTATACACCAAGTCCACCCGGTCTAGATTTATTACTCCACATGCTCATATCTCATGATAACATAAATAACCAGTCGTATCCAAAAATCCATTTATACCTCGCAGGTGACCGGTAATCACCTGACTTTTATCGTTCTAAGCATGGCTAAGCATAATTAGGTATTCTCAGATTAAAACTAGTAACAAGGTTGATATGAAAAAACAAGGTTTTGTAATGCATCGATTAGGTTTCCACTCAACTCCTAATCACTTAATGCAGTACTAAAAAGCAAAAGCGATATAAATTTGTAAAACACAAGGTAGGTTTAAATGCATCTGAGGCTTGCCTTGATTGTCGGAAAAGTCAGGTTCCAGAGATGTTCCACAGATATCAAACCCGACCTCAACAGGTGGATTAAATTCCTCAACAACTTGGTTGACTACCACGTTCTCACTTCGTTCACTACACGTAGTAACAATGCCATGTTTAATATGATGCGCGATATAAAACATGATGCTTGACGATGGATGCAAAAGTTAGTAACTTGAATACAACTTTCCTTCGCGGTACAGTTGTAAACCAACAACTAAATAAACCTTTTCATAAACTCAAACACTTACTTCAATTGCCAAGGATCATTATATGCTAATGACCCAAGGTCATCACTCAATCCAATTTCAAACAAAACCTAAATCATTAGGGTTTACTATTTGTTTTTATTAATTAATAACTAATTAATAATTATGAAATAAATCAACTTTCTCCAAATGAGCTCAAAATTTTTGTGAAGGCTCATCACATGATAACTAAGTGGCAAAACAGTTTTCATAATTTTTGGATAATTATTTAAGCCTAGAAAAATCATGGAACAAGCATTTATTAATTAAAAGAGCAAATTTTTAAGCATCCAAAAACTATTGATTTTCATGGTTTCATATTTTTCCTACATAGAGGACATCATGAAGAGGCTACACAAAAAGTCTCATGATTTTAGCGTGCACCAATAAATAGTAATCAAATTCACAAGTTTCAGCTGAAAATAGAAAAAGAAAAAGAAAAACCATGTAGCGAACTATTCACCTGAGTCACGCTCTTCGCATTTAGGCCCCTGTATTAGTTTCTATTCAGCGTGAGGCCCCTGTCGCAATTTTGAAGAACAGAGGACGCCGGAGAGGCTCGATTTCCGGCCAGCTGACGCACGTAGGCGGCGAGGGAAAGGTGCTGGAGCAAGCAAGGACCTATGCACACCCATGTGTGGACGAATTGTTGCCGGAGATGGCCGGTGAAGGGCTGCCCACGTGCACCGGTGACCTACAGCGGCGGACATGGCGGTAGGCTGCGCTCCGACGTGTCCTATGGATAAGACGAGCAACCGGTTTGCTTGTGAGCATCACGGCACAGAGGTAAGCGCAAAACAAGAGAGAAAGGAGCGAGAGCAGCCGAAGTAGGCCGGCCACGGCGGAGGTGAGCTCGGTAGCCATGGCGGCTGGTCGCGGCGTGAATGGCGGGCGCGACCGTTTCCGTTGAGGCGAGGCGCTCAGGCGATGCGCAAGCGAGAGTCGAAGCTTTCTGCGCGCTCAATTCGGCCAGAGGACGAGCAGTGGAGGTGGTGTGCGCCGACGGATGGAGGCTCGACGGCGGCTAAGTTGGAACAAGGAAGAACCAGCGGAAACGTCGACCGGCTCTGGTGTCTTAAGAAGAGGAGAAGAGCATTTCGTCTTCGCCAGGAGCAGCTCAGGCTGGCCAATCGGCTGCCTGCACGACGCAGCACAAGAAGGTGCCGAGCAGGGACGGCGGCGCCGGTATGGGTAAAGAGGGAAGAAGAGATGGAGCTCATGGCTTGTTACTGTAGCAAAGAGCAGATTTTATTTTTCCCAATTTACTCCCAAACTATTCAGCATCTCATTTTGCTCCTTAAAGCAAACTTGTTTACTTTGATGAGCTCATCAACTTTGCTTTAAGGCTTAACATCAAATTCTTGATGGTTTAAAAATTATAGAATTTCGATGAAATGTATATATTGAAAATTGAATTTATAGAATTTCCAAAAACAGTTATTTAGTCATTTTTGGTGGTTAAAAATTAACTCAATTTCATTCAACCAATATCACTATATCATAAAACAAGGTTCACACCAAGCATTGCAACAAAAATTATTAAACTTTTATTTGTAAAAATTGATTTATTAATTCCCCAGAAATTGGACTTTAAATCAAATCTTTTAGAAGTTTAATCAATTTGATTAATTAATAAAAGTTGATATTAACTTCAACATTGGATCTTGAATTTAAACATGATTAATTCAAAAACACAACACAACTTTGATTCCAATGTAAAGCATCAATTTAACACTTTAAACTTTATTAAGGAAGAATTTGAATTGTTTAATAGATTCCCACATTAAAATTCACAAAGTTTCATAATCATTATTATTAACATTATTTCAGGTAATATATAAAACACTCCATAAAATAACATTTGCATGCTATAGTATAAACATGAAATGCATTCACAAGTTGATGCAAGATGATTATGCATAATGATGACATGATCACCTTCTTAATTACTTTTTAACATCTGGGATGTTACAAGCACCTGGGCTCAGAAATAAAGTCACCGACCGACTCAAACTGGACGTAGGGCACGTTACCTGAACCAGTATAAATCCTGTGTCATTTAGTGCTAGGCCACCTTCGATCACAACGTACGATAAAACTATAAATATTTACGTGTTGGTCACTTTCTGCACCGACAGTTGGCGTCGTCCGTGGGGAAGACGTTGTACGTTCAACACTTTTTGGTCATCGGATGGCCCACTTTTCCACCACCTTCGCCATGGCGGGCTCAAACGATATGACTCGCTTTGGCTCACTAGAGTTTGCCGCACTCCCACCTGTTGGGATGTGGGTTCCACCCGTCTTTGAGTCGTCCCAGGTCTTCCTCTTCGGAAGCCTAGACTTCGTCGTCGACCGACTCGGCGTACTACACCTCAGCGAGAAGGCACTCATTCCGGCACCCGTTGGAGGGGCGCCCTCCATCGGCTCTGGGACGCACGATGACTTCAACGACGAGGCATCTGCGCTTTATTTCGAGCAAACTCTCTGCTCAAACCCCGCTATGAGTAACATACTGTTATTTACTCTCTATTTACTCCCGCTGATTATCTGGAGGGACCGTATCGTCCGCACCATGAACACCATACGATTGGTTCCCCTGCGGCCTCATGTCCCCCGTGGACGCGTGCGCTCGAGGGCTCTGAAGGACGCTGGCGCCATCCCCTCTCACCCTCTCACATCCGAATTCGTGGGAATAGCGAGCTATGCTCCTACCACTTTCCACGAACTCCCGGATGATGAGGGTGAGAGCGACAACTCCAGCATCGGCGATGTGACGCCTAGCCACCGTCCGTCCCGGGAGTGCGCTATGGCGGCCGCTCCGGGACAGCCACCGGTGGTTGCGGAGTCTGTGTAGACTCATACCCCTCTAGATCCACGTGCAGAGGCCCTCACGCTCGCACAAGGGCACGCCGAGGAGCTACGACAACGGTGGCAGAACTAGCCGCCGCCTGCGCCGACGTGCTCGGTGCAGCACGTTGCGCCCCATGCACATGACCCGGCGGGCGGTGCCCAGGGTCACGTCTGCCAGGTCCAACGCGACATCATGAACGAGGGGAACGGCCCCCATAGTTTGCTCAGGTTAGGCCAGAACATCGCTGCTGTGGCAATGCTTCTGCGTGGCGTTCCCGAGCCCGTCGACCCCTAGGAGCGGGCGGTCTACTAGAACCTTCGGGCGCTGGTAGAAGCTGCTGCTGTTCAACAGGCAGAAAGCTCTACATTGCGACTCTGACACGCGCCCTCTCTCCCTACTAGGGGAGCGGGAACGTGCCAGACGGATCGCTCCATCCGCTCACCGCTACAACCATCTCCATCTCACGCGTTCGGCTCTCGCGGGTAAATAGATGTGCGCGAGGGAACGAAAGGAAGCCACTCGCGCGCCGGTGCCGGTGGGGGTGGTCGCCGCGCTCTCAGGTCAGGTTCATCATGGTGAAAGCTAGCTAGGCAAGGCACGGCAGCGCGAGCTCTTGGTTTGCTTTGCCGTGCTCCGCTGAGTTGCTTACTGCTGGCTTTTCTCCTCGCGCGGAGGGAGGGCAAAGGAAGGAGGAGCTAGGCCTAGTGAGCTACGTACGGCCTAGGGCCGGAGGTGCGTGGCTGGCTGTCTCGTGAGAGATTCTTGTCGCCTCGGCTCGCTCGTGGCTTTTATCACTGTGTGACTCGCGAGTGATGAGAGTGCGGGGAGAGGGTAGCTTCTGGCTCGTTGGCCGCTTTTTCTTTGATGATGGCTTGGAGATGCCAGTCGGCCAAAGTGGCCACTGGCTGGCGGCTGGTGGCACCGGCAGCTGTGGTTGGGGCCTTGGGGGTAGGGCGTGCGTGCAGCCCCGGCCCTGTTAAATTATAGACCTGGAGCAAAGCCACAGGCGATGTGCCCCTTAATATAAGTCTAATAATATAATGATAATTTTAATAAGTGTAATGCATAAAAAAAATCTTATGAAACAACAAAAAAGTTATACATCTTATATTACCATAAAAATTTCTTCTAACATTTGCTACTGCGAAGTCATTGATGATGGCCTCAATATCAATTTCATCTAATAATTTCTTCTCGATGCATAAAGTTGCCAAACCATTTAATCTTTCTTGGGACATTACAGACCTCAAATAATTCTTCAATAATTTTAGCTTTGAAAATGTTCTTTCAGCTGAGGCCACAGTCACAGGCATAGTGAATAGGATCCGATAAGCAATAGAAATATTAGGATAACAATCCGCTTCTGTGACAAACTCAAAAATCTCCATAGCAGACATTGGCTTATCTGGCAGAGTAGACTGCATAACAGCTAACTCAGAAATCATGTCATTTACATCAACATCCGATGAACTATCTGAAGAGAAAGTTTTTGCAAATTTAATGCAATGGTCTTTTAGATCAGCACCATCCATTGCCTTCAAGGATGTTGAATTCATTAGAAATCCGAATTTTTCATTGAATGACTGTAGTTCTTTAAATCTGCTTTTCAATGAACTAATTGCCATATCAACCATAACCAAAAAATAAAAAGTTTCAAAATCCTTCTCAGCTTGCAAGATAGCTTCATTGCATTCAGTTTCATCAAATTGTTTCTTCCTAACAGAACGACGCTTTACTGGAAATGATGCCTCTACTCCCATTTCAAGTGCTATTTCTGTGGCAGCAACCACACTATCAGCAAACCCAGTATTTCTGTAGTTCTGAAAGTAATTCACCATACCTTCTATATGCTGTAAGGTAGAATCAACGCACATGGATGGTGATTGCAACTTCTTACTGACAATATTTACAGAGTATAAAATGTCATGCCAAATAACCATACCAAGTATGAACTCAAAGCTGCCAAGCACGTCATATAAATTTTTTGCATCACTTCTATCCTTTGGTTCAGTATCTCCATCCTCACTTAGCCACAACAAAGCTGACCTTAGTTGAGGAGCTTGATATCTAATTGCTCGGACACTTTTGATGCGACTCTCCCAACGAGTATTGCTTAATGATTTCACGGTCAAATCTAGAACATATTCAAGCAAAACATTCCATCTTTTGGTAGAACCTGAAAATAATACATATATCCTCTGCACAATTCCAAAGAATGAAATAGCTTTACTGCATGATTTAGCCATATCACAAAGAGTGAGATTAAGACTGTGGCATGCACATGGCATATACAAAGCCCTTCGATTTATTTCACGCAAACGACTTTGTACCCCCTTATGTTTTCCTTTCATATTAGAGCCATTGTCATAACCTTGACCTCTAATATCATCAACATTAAGGCCAAATGATTTGATGGAGTCAACTAATACATTGAAAAGCCCCTCACCAGATGTGTCATCCACCTTCAAGAAACCAAGAAAGTACTCCCTAATTTTTATTTTCTCATTAGACATATCAACACATCGAACCAACAAGCTCATTTGTTCTTGGTGACTCACATCTGGGGTACAATCAAGAATAACTGAGAAATATTTGGCCTCTTTAACAATCTTTATGATGGAGCTTGTAATTCTAGAAGCCATAAGTGAAATCAACTCATTCTGAATTTTATGACTAAGATAATGATATTGTAGCTCTTTGTTTTGAATGCGTCTAAGGTGGTCTTACATTACCAAGTCAAATTCAGCAACCATCTCACAACAAGCTAAGAAATTACCATTCACATCATTGTAAAGTTGCTCACTAGATCCTCTAAAAGCTAAACTGTGTTTACCAAGAAACTTTACAATGGCAACAATTCTTAGTAGAACTAGCCTTATGCGTTCTTTCTCCTTTGTGATTTGATGTTGCAACTCCTTGTCAATTGTTTCATGTTTGCTTAATCTAACTCTCAATTTATTCCAAGAATTCATGTTGGTCATATGATCCACGCTAACTTCATGCTCCTTTAGTCTTTCACTAACATGGCTCCAATCTCTAAAGCCATCATGCCCCAATGAACTCTTGCGGTTACTAGAACCAAACAACTTACAACAAAAGCAAAACACTTTGTCAACACTTTTTGAATAGACCAACCATTTCCTATCACGTACCTCATCATTGCTCATTTTCCTAGAATAATGAGTGTATGCAAAACGTCTTGATCTGGCATCCATTGGAAACACAATATTTTCTTCTCTAATAGGCCCCTTCTCCACTAATATGTCCCTTGCTTTGTTATCAAGATTGTCCCAATTTACTGGATCATACATATCAATTTAAAAACCGGTTCTTCATCAACACGAGTAGATTCCGTCGTAGGAGAATTAAATATGGGCTCATGGTCACTCACATTATTATCATCCGTGTCGATGCCAACATTATCTTCTATACGGCTTTGATCTTCTTGTTGCGTAGTTTGATCCTCCACAGCAACTATTGCCCATTCATCTAAATTTCTTGTAGTGCTTGTATTGCTCTTAAAAAATTTATGAATAGATCCCTTTTGTGATTCTTTCAAGGCCTCTATCCTTCTCTTCTTTTTTTCTTTTCTCACTTCCAGATGAATGTTTTTTGGGCAACATGACTTCACTGTATATTCAGACAAGTAGTAAGTAATTAAAAAAATATGCCATACTAAATTTAACATGATTGCTACACCATGTGGGATTCCTACACCTGAAATCTAAAGAAGTATAAAGAATAAAGATTGGGGTGATTAAGGGGGCTTGGCCGCTTAGGGCAAGGGCTAGTTTCTTACCTCCGTATACGAAAACCAGCAGGAACAGACAGAGTACCGCCGGCCGCTCGCACTCGCCTAGAGTCGCGATTCGCGAAGATCGCCAAGACGCACCACGCACGGGATCGCTCGCTGCTCACAGCCTCGCACAGTCGCACGGGAGTCGCTCACTCGGCACTCGCGTAGGAACAGAGTAGCGGGCGCGCGGCGGAAGGGCACGGGACGGGAGTCGCGGACGCGGAAGGCAACGCGGAGTCCTATCTCGTACAGTCGTACGCCTGGTTCTCCTGTTCGCCTGTTCCTATGGGCCAAATACTACTACTACTTACCTATTTGGGGTTGGGCCCCCTGGCCTTGAGGGCCAGTGCGGCGGCCCAGCTCAACCCCCAGGGTCGGCCCTGCGTGCGTGCCGGGAGTGGACTAGCGGACGGAAGGTATCCTATTTCCATCGCGGCGTACTCCCTCCGTCCCAATTTATGTGTCGTTTTCGGTGTCCGTGCCACGACTTTGACTTAATTTATACAAAATATGTGCAACATTTGTCTCCAAATAAATTTGTTAAAAAACTAGATTCAAAGATCTTTCCAATGATGCTAATTATGTATCATAAATAATAATATTTTTTAATATATATTTTGTTAAAGTTGTTTCTCGGGAAGCGAGAACGACAGATATTGAGCCTGTTCGCTGGTTGGTTTCAACCAGTCCAAACCAGCCAGACAACAGTGTTTTTCTTTCACAACAAACCAGCACCAACCAGCCCAAACCAGCCCAGAAACCAATCTGCGAACAGACCGATTATGGGACGGAGGGAGTACATACAACGTACCTTGGGTCTGGGATGCTGGTGCCGGAAACAGGACGCGCGCAGATGGACGGCGGGGGCTGGTCCCGTCCCGTCCCGGCGTTGGTTGGCTGCCGCCTGCCGGTCTTTCCGTCGGTGTAATGGCTGTCGGATCGAAGGTTAACGGCCCGGATGTGATAGATTCTGGGTAACCGTCACCGAGTGGAACCTGCATGGCTAGGGGGGGCACTGTTCTGTACAGTACTCTCGTCAATTGAAGTCTCTGGTGGTGCATTAAAAATGGACGGAGTGGTTCATTACTGCCGCTGTACTAGGGAGCAGTAGTACAAGGCACGGAGATCTTCGTGCAATTACTTATCTCAAGGACAGTTTTTGGTCTTATTTCAGTGACGATAATCTCGATCCGTCTTGACGATTATCATTTGTTTTTGTGATGGGTGATTGCACACGTACGTACGAGTACTCTCGTTCGGTGTTCCAGCTGTTTCTCGATAACCGCTAGCTCGATGTTTAGGCACAGCACGCCGATGGACATAAAACACAAACGTGCCTTTCACGCTGCTGTTGAAAGGTCACGCTCTTCTCAAGCACGACGACGCCTACAAGGCTACAAGTGATACACAGCTCCACCGTTCATTCATTGATCGAAAATACTTCCAGCAATGATGCTTGGTACACAAGCGACAAGCCTTTGGAAGTTGGAAGAAACGACTTCAAGCATGCTTGGCCCGGACAAGTCCTTTTCAGTGTTTCGGTGGCGTTTCCTGGGATTTTCCTCAGAACATTCATTCATTTCATTGATGTCCTGCAGCATGCATCGCCGCATGCATGCATCAGAAGGCTCTGGCGAGCTGTGCTTGTGCACGTCGTGCGGACTGTTCCAGCGAAATCCGAAAGATTTTGCTCCAGGACGATTGCTGTTCATCACAAACTCCTCCCAGCTGCCGCTCACGCTTTCATCGTGTCTGGCATTGGAACACACACGAGAAATCTATAGAAATGCACTGAAAAAACGGTGCTCATTGTGCATTCATGTACACCATGTGTCGGGTTCATAAACTCATGGTTTCTTATAGACTGGCTTTTCAATAAAAACTCGGCCTAACAAACAACGTTGCGAGCAACGCGTAACTCATGGGCCGGCCTAAATACCTAGACGACAGGCTAGAAGGACGATCCAATCTTCGACCGGAAGGCCTGGCCGAGGAAGAACGGCACCTGCTTACGACTCTGGCCCACCTCTCTTACCAGAGCACTCTCTTCGGTCTCTAGCCCGCCTCCGGACGGTCTCTCCGACCCGAAGTCCTGGCCAAAACACCACTTCCGACTCCGGCCCGCTTCTCCGATCGGGAATGCACCGGACCCCTGCCTACGGCTCCTCTCCGACTGGCGCAATCAGAGCCGACTGGGACCAACCGACCGGGGACGCCCGCTCGGTAAGGACCAGGAAACAGACGGAGAAACTAAGGTAGCGCACTCAAGTCAACCGCAATACCAAGGACCTTACCATGTACACCTGCAGGACAGTACCCTGCGACCTCCTTGACATGACAGAACGCAAGCAGTGTTGTAGGCGCCGATATTTTCCCTACAGTGTTGTTGTCGGTGTTTTGGACCGGCGGACCCTCAACCAACTAGTGAAAATATACTGCGTGTTCCTAATCCCGGATGGTGATGCAAAGAGACACAAGGTTTATACTGATTCTGGCAATAGGTGCCCTACGTCCAGTCTAAGAGATCGATCTTGTATTTCTTGCACCAAGGTGCTTGTAGTAGGGGTTTACAAGCAGGGCGAGAGAGGGAGCCAGTCCCAGGTCTTTGCGTGGAGCGATGTGAATTGCTTGAGATGTTGATCTCAGGCAGCGGGGAAGCGTGCGTATTACAAAGTGTTGAGCGTTGCTGGGGCATGTGTGAGTCTTTGCGTCTATCTGTCTCCGTCCCAACGTGTCTAGAAACGGCCCCGGTCATTCCCTTTTATAGTTGAAGGGGGGACAGGGGCGATACATGTGTTCGCTATGCGGCGCTTTGTGAGTGGAGGTGGTGTGTCTGAGCCCTGTAGCTTGTCACTATGGCGGCATGGTCGACGGAGCGGTCTTGTCCTTGATGCACTGGAGCGACGCGCCGATCACGCCTGATCCTGTGCGACGTGGGAGCTCCTGTGATAGCTTGACACAGGGTGTGGCGCACACTGTGGACGACGTGCCGATCGCTGTATGTTGACAACATAGAGAGCCGAGGCCCAGTCGGTGCCGAGGCTGAACCATCATGGGGGGCTCGGCGGGAGCGAATCCCGAGGCTGCTGAGACCCCGAAGCGGATGGCCGAGGCTCGGAGGGAGCAGTTGGTCCTGTACACTGATTCCGAGGCTACAGGGACCCGGACTTGACTCCTCATGCCGCGCTGTCCTCGGAGCAGGGGTTAGGTAGCACAGTGCAGTACGGGCGTCAGTTGTGGGCACAGCGCCGAGCACAGCGGCCGGTAACCCCTACCCTATCCTGTCTCGGACGGTATGGTGTTGATGCGACTCCCATCTCGTTGGTCACTCCGCTGTGTCGAGCCGTCATCCAGCTGACGTCGCAGGAGTGGTTGGTCGCGTTAGTTGGACGTGATGTTCTGTCAGGGAAATCGGTCGAGGCAGAGGCGACGGGGCTGTCGCTGAGCCGGCCTTGAGCGAGGCGGAGAATCGGCACCTCGTCCGAGGCTTTACATGCGGAGCCTCGAGCGAGACGGAGAATCGGTACCTCGTTCGAGGCCTTACGTGCGGGGCCTCGAGCGAGACGGAGAATCAGTTCCCCGTCTGAGGCCTTACGTGCGGGGCCTCGAGCAAGACGGAGAATCGGTTCCCCGTCCGAGGCCTTACGTGCGAGGCGGAGAATCGGTAGCCTCGGACAAGGTGGGGGTTAGCCAGTAGTTGTCTCTTGGCTTTGATTTTTATGGGGTCTAAGCGATTTTTTGGTTTTTGCTTAGGGGACCCCTTTTTATGGTACCCAACAGTTGTGGGAGCCATCAACTCCCATACAAGACCAATACGGTAAGGCTCCCCCACTTGCCTCTGAGGCATCGACAGTGTTGTGAGTGTCGGCATTTACCGTGCCAGGTGAACATGGTAAAAACCCTTTGCACACCTCTCGGCATCAACAATATAGCAGGTACCAACATCTGCCATACCTGAAGAAGACGACGCGACCTCCCACGTGCATCTGACATTCAACAGTATTGTGGATGCCTACCATCATCTTATACCCGCCTGCATGGGCAACAAGACTTAGCAGCGAACGCACTCCCTCCCTCTCACTTGTAAGGCAATCCCCTTTATCTATAAAAGGGGATGCGCTCTCTTCCACTAGATCCTAAATGCATATGCAATGAGTTAGAGCATCTAGTGGCACTTTGATAACCGCATTTCGATATGAGTTTCACCCCTCTTAATAGTACGGCTATCGATCCTAAATATGATCACACTTACTAAGTGTCTCGATCACCAAAACAAAATAGCTCCTACCATTTATATCTTTGCCTTGAGCCTTTTGTTTTTCTCTTTCTTCTTTTCAAGTCCAAGCGCTTGATCATCACCATGGCATCACCATCATCATGTCATGATCTTCATTTGCTTCACCACTTGGAGTAGTGCCACCTATTTCATAATCACTTTGATAAACTAGGTTAGCACTTAGGGTTTCATCAATTCACCAAAACCAAACTAGAGCTTTCACCCGTGCTCAAGGGTGCAATGGGTTCCGCTTCCTCAACTTCGGTGAGCGCAACGGGTACCTCAAGGGCGTCGCACCCATAGATGCTTAGCAAAAGAGCATGGAGCTCCTCACCTTCTCATGCAGTTGAGGTAGCTCCTAGGTAGGGACGCTGCTACCGAGGTATGGCCACCATGGCTGGAAGAAATCTCATCAAACTTTATGAACTGGCCAACCTGAGCAGTTGTAGGCATGAAGCCCTCCACTAGCATGATCCTAGGCAACTTTCTCTCCAACAAGACTCGCCCGGTGAAGATCCATAAGAAAGAATCCACGCATGGCTCCATCCCAAAAAAGGCCTCACAGACGAATCCAGCGTGCCACCTCCTTCGGCGAAAGCCACCTGTCGGTGTTTCGGACCGGCGGGCCCTCAACCAACTAGTAAATTTGTACTGCGTGTTCCCAATCCTAGATGGTGATGCAAAGAGACATAAGGTTTATACTGGTTTGGGTAATGAGCACCCTACGTCCAGTTTGAGAGATCGATCTTGCATTCCTTGCACCAAAGTGCTCGTAGTAGGGGGTTACAAGTAGGGCAAGAGAGGGAGCTAGTCCCAGGTCTCTACGTGGAGCGGTGTGGATTGCTTGAGATGTTGATCTCAGGCAGTGGGGAAGCTTGAGCGTTCGTCTGTGTGTTCATGCGTGAGTTCATTGCGTGGGCATAGGCCTAATCGTCCGTGTCCCCCTAGAAACGGCCCAGGTCCCTCCCGTTTATAGTTGAAGGGGGGACCAGGGCGATACATTTGCTAGCTACACGACGTCGTGTAGACGGAGGTGGCATGTCCGAGCCCTATAGCCTGTTACTGTGGAGGCGTGGGCGACGGAGTGGTCTCATCCTTGAAGTACTAGGGCGACACGCCGGTCACATCCGATCCTGTGCGTTGTGGGAGCTCCAGTGTTATCCCGAAGCGGGCATGGTGGTCGGCGTGCTAGTCACTGTGTGTTGACTACACGAGAAGCCGAGGCTCAGTTGGTGCCAAGGCCGAGCCATCGTGGGGGTCTCAGCAGACGTGAATCCCGAGGTCGCCGAGATCCTGATGTAAATTGCCGTGGTTTGGAGGGAATAGTTGGTCTCGTACGCTGATTCCGAGGCTATGGTGACCTAGACTAGACTCCCCATGCCGCGTTGTCTCCAGGGTGGGGGTTACGTGGCACAGTGTAGTGCCGGTGTTGATCGTGGGCACAGCACCAGAACACAGTGGCCGGTAATCCCAGCCGCGCCCTGTCCTAGTCGGTATGGCGTTGATGCGACTCCTTGTCCCATCGGCCACTCTGCGGTGTCGAGCCATCGTCCGGCTGAGATTGCGGGAGTGGTTGACGCATTAATGGGACGTGACGCTCTGTCGGGGAGCCCGGTCGAGGCAGAAGCGACGAATTATTGCCGAGCCGACCTCGAGCGATACGGAGAATCGCTGTCTCGTTCGAGGTACCCCATTTTATGGTACCCGACAGTAGCCCCCGAGCCTCAGGGAGAGCGTGAGCGCTCTTCTTGAGGTTTTGATGAGGCTCAACTTGCGGCAGCTCCTGGCGGACTAGTGTTTCGTACTTCGAGGCTTCGGTGGGTGTGCGCGAGTGCACCCGCCGGGTGTAGCCCCCGAGGCCCTGGGGGAGTGGATTCATTCCTCCAGGGTCTTTTTCTCACATTGACCGAGGGGTGTTATCGTATTTGTCGAGCCCACAAGTGCGAGTTCGGGTCACGAGGTCTCGGCAAGATCGTAGGAAGAACCCCCGAGCCTCTGCACGGAGTGAGAGGGCGATCAGGAGTCCTCCTGACTTTTTGTGCGACCCTCGTGCTTCCTTTTTTCTTGGAAGGAGGGGTGGAATATGCTAGGCTACCCTCGATGGGCGCGAGCGGTGACACTTCCGGTGAGCTGCTATTGGGTAAGTCCGAGTGGAGGCCCGTGCCCCGTTTGCTAGGGGTCGGCTAGCAGTCTAGAGACGCACTCCAAGAGTACCAGAGGGTTTCTCTAGTGGGTGCTAGGGCCATTCGCTGGGCCCCGGTGGCTCGGTGCCTCCCTACGGTGGGATCCCATTCGGAGACCTCCCTGCCAGTCTCGGACATAACTTAGGGCGTCCCAAGCATTTTGCTTGCTTGGTCCTTGGCCCCGTACGGGCTCGCCCATAGTTGTCCCTGACTCTGTTGCCTTGGGGCGGCTATCGAAACCCTTAGGGGCCCAGCCTTCAAACCCCTGGACCGTAACGGGCTCAATGCCCTTTATCACGTTTTTTCGGGTCTTCAAGTGCAGGCTTGGGTTGCTTGTCTTTGTCTTGGGTGCAGGAGAAGCCCTCGAGCCTCCGCACGAAGCGAGAGGGCAGTCAGGGGTCCCCCTGACTTTTTTATTCGACCCTCGCACATCATTTTCGTTTGGACAGAGGGGTTGTTTGTCGAGCCCACTCATGTGCGAGCCTGGGTCGCTGGGTCTCGGCAAAGCTATAGGAAGAGCCCCGAGCCTCTGCACGGAGCGAGAGGGCGATCAGGAGTTCCCCTATCTTTTTTGTACGCCCCTCGCGCGTGAGGGTTTGTTTGCTGAGCCCCCCTCAGGTGCGAGCCTGGGTCGTGGGGTCTCAGCATATCTGTAGGAAGAGCTCCCTAGCCTCTGCATGGAGCGAGAGGGCCGTTAGGAGTTCCCCTAGCTTTTTGAACGACCCTCACGCGTCCTTTTTGCTCGGAAGGAGGGGTTGTTTTGCCGAGCCCCCTCGAATGCGAGCCTAGGTCGCTGGGTCTCGACAAGGTTGCAGGAAGAGCCCCTTAGCCTCTGTATGGAGCAAGAGGGCCATCAGGGGTTCCCCTGGCTTTTCGTACGACCCTCACGCTTCCTTTTCGTTCGAAAGGAGGGGTGGAATATGCCAAGCTACCCTCGATGGGCGTGAGCGGTGGCACTTCTGGTGAGCTGTTATCGGGTGAGTCCGTGTGGAGGCCCATGCCCTATTCGCTGGGGGTCGACTAGCAGTCCAGAGACGCACTCCAAAAGTACCAGAGGGTTTCTCTAGTGGGTGCCGGGGCCGTTCGCTGGGCCCCGGTGGCTCGGTGCCTCCCTACGGTGGGATCCCATTCGGAGACCTCCCTGCTGGTCTTGGACACGACTTAGGGCATCCCAAGCGTTTCGCTTGCTTGGGCCTCGGCCCCGTGTGGGCTCGCCCGTGGTCGTCCTTGACTCTGTTGCCCTAGGGCAGCTGTCGAAACCCTTAGGGGCCCAGCCTTCGAACCCCTGGACCATAATGGGCTCGGCGTCTAGTTCCTTCATCTAAAAGGAATAGGGTGAGGGGATATCTCCCCCATCGGCTCAACAACGACTGGCGCACCTTTTGAGGTGATTTTCTCGGGAAGGCGGAACGATGCCTGCCACTACAGCGATCGAACACGACATGGTGTCAGCGGATGGGATGTAACTATTCCCGCGATTAACGAGGAAAAGGTGGGCACGTGGGCAGTAAAATCGGATCGGGATTAACCGCGCTGGATCTAAAGGAAACTTCCCTAATTTCATCGCCCGTCCATTTCGCCTTCATCCTGCATAAATACGCAACGAGCCTCGCCCCTCCCCTCCTTACCTTGCCTGCATTAGCTTTGCCGCCTTTGAGCCATCGCTAGAGCAGAGAGCCCCAGGAGGAAGAAGGGAGAGAGGCGAGGTGGAGAGAGAGAGGGACTCACTGCCGTAGTTGAACCCTCCACCGCACTCATGGCCGGTGACATTGTTGTCATCGAGGCGGACCCTAGGGGTCCATCCGACGTCACCGTGGAGATGCTTCAGTCACTCGTCGACGGCAGGCTTCTTCATCCGGTTACCAACCCCAATAGGCCGGAGTGGATCGCTCCGTCGGGTGAGCCGGAGCCGAGGCCTCACGATGGTTACGTCGTGAGCTTCATGTCTTTTCACGAGCACGGCCTCGGCCTTCCGACGGATCGGTTCATGCGGGCGCTCCCGCACTACTACGGCGTGGAGCTCCACAACTTCAACCCCAATTCCATCATGTAGGCGGCCATCTTTGTTGTTGTTTGCAAGGGGTATCTGGGGATTGCTCCCCATTGGGAGCTGTGGCTCCACCTCTTCCGGGCGGGGCACACCACCAAGCCGACGGGTACGTCGGGCACGAGGAAGGCGGTGAGGGCCGATGGCTGCACTCTCCAAGTGTGCCAGGACCATCAGCACCTCTACATACCGGCCCAGCTCGCGTCAACCAATCGCCGATGGTACACGAGCTGGTTCTATCTTCGCAGTGACAACGGTGGACTTCCCCCCTACACCAGGCGGATCATGGGGAGCTGCCCGGAGAGGTGGAAGTATGGCGTCCCGAGGGAGGATCAGCCCAAGCTGCAGTCACTCCTAGAGGGGCTAGAGAGGCTGCGAGACCATGGCCTTACTGCGGCTGTGGTCGTGGCCACCTTCCACCGCCAGAGGGTGCTGCCGCTGATGGCTCGGCGGCGGTGACTATTTGAGATAAGGCTAGATGAGCCAATCAAGGACATCCGGATGTCTGCCTCCGCCCTTTCCGACGAGGAAATTCTTCACCAGGTGAGGGAGATGGTGGAGGCGAAGCTGAGGGGTGGTGGCCTGACCCCCTTCGTGATGCGCCCATCGCGGGGGTTCCTCTCGCTAGTAAGTCACGTGCTGCTGCAGCCCCCGAGGCCTCCACGTTTCTCATTATTTCTTGTTCCCTTATCCATGTTTGTTGTTCCTATAGGAGATGAGGGATGTGCGAGCGATCAACCGGGCGCACGCCGAGGTGCAGAAAAGGTGGAAGGACGCCAAGGTGGCGAAGCGCACGAAGAAGATCCTTGCGCGCGAGGAACTAGATAAGCGCTGCCGGCAGCAAAGGAAGGATGGTCTCCCGTTGGAGGAGTCCTCGTCGCCGTCGCTATCGACGGATGCCTCGGACAGAGATGACGAGGGCGAGATGGGGCGGGGTCCCTTGGACCATCTCCCTGACATCGGGGAGATGGTGCCTAGGGCGTCGGCAAGCAGCCCGGCATTCCTAGGGGGAGGAGGAGGAGCTGCCCCGGGGTCGGCAATCGCCCACCTTAGGGCCGAGGCCGACACGCCCGAGGCACGGGTGCTGGGAAAGCATGCCGTTAGCCCGATGGGCTCGACGGCAGCAGTGGAGCAGGTGGCGGCAGGGGCGACGCAACTGCCCCCATAGAGGACCGAGGGGGCGCCGGGGTCCGTCAAGGACCGGCCGGCGCCGACGGATATAGAGGCCGTGCCTCTACCGCCGCCACCACCTTTGTAGACGAGGGTCGCCGTGCCAAAGCGGTTGTAGCCCTGCTCGAGGTAAGCGTATTTTTGGTGGAGCCATAGCGTTTTCCGTTCGTTCTTTTGTCTCGTGCTGACCCTGTAAGTGTTTTGTCCTTAGCCGAAAGCAACCTGTGGAGGTGCCTACCTTGCCGCCCCTTAAGGTGCTCAAGGTGAACCCCGACTCCACCGCCCACTGGGTGGTGGAGGCGCAAGCCGCCCTACAACATGGCGTGGCATCGACAAGGGCCGACCCGAAGGAGCCGGCCACCCAAGGAGGGGCTGCCGAGGTGGCCCCAACACAGGCGGGGGAGGGAGCGCCTTCGCCCCGCGAGGGCGAGGCCCGTGAGTCGGATGGGGCCATGGTGCCCTCGGTTGCCGAGGCCACCGAGATCGAGGCCCCCAGGGTCTCCGAGGCTGAGGCGATGGAGGCTGGGGCGCCTAGGACCGCCGAGGCCGCAGCGGCGGGGGCCGGAGCCCCGCGACCACCGAGGCCACGATGGCAGAGGCCGAAGCCCCTAGGACCACCGAGGCCGACGTGATTGTGGTGAGGCTGTCGGCCCAAGAAGTGGAGATGAAGGCGGCGAAGGCCTCGGTGGCGCCCTTGGTTCAAGGCCCGCCGTCGTTGCAAGAGAGCGCCCGGGAGGTGGAGGTCCATCTGATCTCCTCCGACGATACTTCCCGGGCGCAGGAGGTGGTCGACGCCGAGGTGGCCGGCGCTGTGGAATAGCCGGTTCCGACCCCAGGCGAGGGAAGCTCGGCCCTCACGCGAGTACGACGCGAGCCCCGCGGGTGGGATCACCCACGTGTCCTGTGGCAGAGCCAGGACGACCCTAAGGCGGAGCCTTTGTTCGCCCTCGAGGACACGACCGAGGGCGGGCGCTGGGACACCTTCGAGCAATACCGCCAGCTGGTAGAGCGGTCACTGTGGACGGCGCTGTCCGTGGTGGCCGACGATCTGCCCGGAGTTGCCTAGGTTCGCGCTTTCTTTTCTCATGCGGTGTCGTCTTTTTCTGAGTTTTCTCGTAGTGAATGACCCCTGTTCTGCTCGCCCAGGAGCTCGAGACCTGGTCCCTTGGGAAGTTGGTCTTTCTCTGGTGGGAGAGGGACGTCTGGGACTAGCTTCAGTGGCAGAAGGGCCTTCTTACTGGTGCCAACGAGCTCCTATCAGCGCGGAGCGCAGAGGTGGATGACCTCTACCTTCGTTGTGCCGATGCGAAGGTCGAGGTGGCCACAGCCTAGGAGCAGGTCGCCCCTCTGGCGGCGTGGGTCAAGGAGTTGGAGGAGGAGCTGACCCGCGTGACCGGTGATCGGGATGCCTTCAGGTCCTGGGCTAAAGAAGCCACAGCCTTGGGCAAGGTCCTTGCTGGGTAGCTAGGGGTGGAGCAGAGTGCGCACCAGCTATCAAAAGGCACCTTGGATGAGGCCCTTAAGGTGGCTGAGGCCTCCCGGACCGAGGCTGTGGTCTAGAGGGGGAAGACCGAGGGTGAGTCTTGTTCCCTTTATTTAGTTTGTTTCCCTTGTATTCGGCCCCTAACTCCCTAGTGTGATGCAGAGCTGGGGAACAAGGCTTCCAGGGTAGCCGAGGCTACTCGGGTCGAGGCCCAGCGCCTGAAGGAGAAGGCCGAGGCTTCCCGGGTCGAGGCCCAACGTTGGAAGGAGAAAGCCGATGCCTCTCGGGTCGAGGCCCATCGCTGGGAGCAGAAGGCCAAGGGTGAGTCCCATAGGTTTCCATCCCTATTTGGCTTGTTTTCCTTTGCGCTCAACCCCATTCCGTTTCCTGTGGCACAGAGTTGGAGGCGGAGGTCACCCGGGTAGCCGAGGCTTCCGTCGCGGTGTAGGCGGTGCTTGAGATCAAGATTGGGGAGCACGATGCACTAAAAGGTGCTGCCCGTACTGCCTACGAGGCCCTAGAGGTCAAGGGGGTTCAGTCAGGTAGCTCCCTTGGGAGCCATCTGATCGCGTTGAGCGGCCAAGTGCGCGAGTGGCTCCGAGGAGCGCTCCACACGGGTGTCAAGAGCGCGCTGGCCGTCATCGCCTCGCACTACATCGGCATTGACCTCCAGGCCATCAGCGATGGCTATGTCCTGCCCGACGATGATGAGGAGGCCGACGAGGCGGTCATGAAGCTAATAGAGGCAGCGGAGGGCCCCGACACGGCGCTGGCCAAGCTGTTCGAAGAGGAGGTGGTCCCTCCCCCGCCGTTCGCCGATGCTGGAGGCCTTGAGCCTTGACCTAGGCCCAAGAGGCCATGTAAATAGAATAGGGATTAACTTTGTATCGTAACGCTTGTGGCTGTCGAGGCCTTTTTTAAAGTACTCGTGCTTCTTAATTGTTTTTCTTGTATTTCCGAGCCTCTGCCCTCTGTTGTCTCTGATCAGATGTCTTTTGCAAAAAAAACTTCTTTGGAACCTAAACCGCCCCTTGGGCGAAAGGTGGTGAGGGAGTGCCATAGCCCAGAGGCATAGGCTGTCTCGTGACTCTACCAGCCTTCTGGCCCTGAGACAGACTTTTGGTCCTTGGGTTTTTCACAACCGATTCGTCAGAGCGTGCTAGAAAGTTTGGTGTAGGAATTTTTTCGAAAAACGACTAAAAAATGGTGCGTGGGACTTAGGGGGGAGTCCCCCATCTAGCCCCCAAGGGAGGCTCAGTTTTGCAAAAGTAGAGCCATGTCTCCCTTGTGATGTTATCGCACTGCCGAGGCCCGTGATGGGGCTCGGGGGGGTTCTCGAGGAATTAGAACAACTGAAGAACGCTTCTTAATTGTATTTCGAGAAACGATGTATACAATGCTTGGAAATTTAAGGGTAAAAGCGACGTAGCTGTTCTATGTTCCAAGTGTTGGTGAGGATTTTGCCCTTCTCGTTGGCTAGCTTGTAGGTCTCGGGCTTCAGCACTTGGGCGATGATGTATGGTCCTTCCCACGGTGGGGTCAGCTTGTGGCGGCCCTTGTTGCTCTGCCTTAGCCTCAACACTAGGTCGCCTACCTTCAGGTCTCAGCTTCGAATGCGCCGGGCCTGATAGCGCCGTAGGGCTTGCTGGTACTTGGCCGAATGTAGCAATGCCACATCTCTGACTTCCTCTAGTTGGTCGAGGGCGTCTTCGTGGGTGGTGCGGTTGCTTTGCTCGTTGTAGGCCTATAGCCTCGGAGAACCATATTCCAAGTCAGTGGGGAGGATAGCCTCGGCTCCATAGACCAGGAAGAAAGGTGTGAACCCCGTGGCTCGGCTTGGAGTGTTCCTCAGGCTCCAGATGACCGATGGGAGTTCGGCGAGCCATTTCTTGCCAAATTTCTTCAACCGGTTATAAATTCTTGGCTTGAGGCCTTGTAGGATCATGCCGTTAGCACGTTCTACTTGGCCGTTTGTCCTTGGGTGTCCTACGGCCAACCAGGCCACACGGGTGTGGTGGTCGTCGCAGAATGTCAAGAATTTTTGGCTGGTGAACTGTGTCCCGTTGTTGGTGATGATGGTGTTCGGAACCCTAAACCTATGGATGATGTCCGTGAAGAATAGCACTGCTTGCTCAGATTTAATTTGATTGATCGGGCGAGCCTCGATCCACTTGGAGAACTTATCGATTGCTACCAGCAGATGGGTGTAGCCCCCGAGGGCCTTCTACAGAGGCCCGACCATGTCGAGCCCCCACACGGCAAACGGCCATGTAATGGGGATGGTTTGGAGGGCCTGGGCCGGGAGGTGCGTCTACCGTGCGTAGTACTGGCTTCCCTCGCAGGAGCGTACTAACTTGGTGGCATCAGCGACCGCCGTCGGCCAGTAAAACCCTTGGCGGAAGGCATTTCCGACGAGTGTCCGAGGCACCGCATGGTGCCCGCAAGCCCCCACATGCAAGTCCCAAAGTAGGGCCTGGTCTGCCTCGGTGGTGATGCATCGTTGGAGGACGCCAGATGGACTTCACCGGTATAACTCGCCGTTGCAGAGGACGTAAGTTTTGGCTTGTCGCGCAAGCCATTGGGCTTTGGTCCAGTCAGTAGGAAGCTCTCCATGAGCAAGCCAATCAAGGAACAGGACTTGCCAGTCCATGTCCTGGTCGGTCTGGGGAGGCTTTGTGTTGACTTCCATGACCTCGGGCTCGGCTGAAGGAGTCTCGGCGGCAGAGGGGGCGTCGAGCCCTGCGGTGGGTTCGGCCGGCGGGCCCTCTTCTGCTGCCGAGGCGTAGTCGATGGAAGGCTTGTGGAGGTCTCTAGCAAAGACGTTTGGGGGGACCGGAGCCCATGCCGACGCCATCTTTGCCAGTTCGTCCGCGGCCTCGTTGTATTTCCGCGCGATGTGGTTGAGTTCAAGACCGTCGAACTTGTCTTCTAGGCGACGTACCAACTTGCAGTACGCCTCCATTTTGGGGTCGAGGCAGTTTGACTCCTTCATGACTTGATCGACGATGAGCTATGAGTCGCCCTAGACGTCGAGATGCCGTACCCCAAGTTCGATGGCGATTTGCAAGCCGTTGACGAGGGCTTCATACTCGGCTGTGTTGTTGGAGGCGGCGAAGTGGAGCCGAACCATGTAGCGCATGTGTACTCCGAGGGGCGAGATGTAGAGCAGACCCGTGCCTACCTTGATCTTCATCAGGGACCCGTCGAAGTACATGGTCCAGCACTCTGTCTGAATTTGAGCAGGTGGCAGTTGGGTGTCGGTCCACTCAACCACAAAATCGGCCAAGACCTGAGACTTAATCGCTTTCTGAGGCACAAAAGTCAAGGCTTCCCCCATAAGCTCGACGGCCCACTTGGCTATCCTACCCGAGGCCTCCCGGTTATGGATTATCTCTCCCAAGGGGAAAGACGACACCACGGTCACTAGGTGGGACTCGAAGTAGTGATGCAGCTTGTGTCGGGCCAGAACTACGGCATAGACCAGCTTCTGGATGTGGGGGTAGCGCGTTTTGGTCTCGGAGAGCACTTCGCTGATGAAGTAAATAGGTCGTTGGATGGGTAGAGCGTGCCCCTCTTCCTGCCTCTCCACTACCACAGCCGCGCTGACCACTTGGGTTGTTGCGGCGACGTAGAGTAAGAGGGCCTCATCCCTGGCTAGTGGTACCAGGACGGGAGGATTGGTGAGCAGTGCCTTGAGCTTGGTGAGGGCTTCTTCGGCCTCGGGGGTCCAAGAAAAGCGTTCAGATTTTCTCAAGAGGCGGTACAGAGGCAAGCCCTTTTCGCTAAGGCAGGAGATGAAGCGGCTCAGGGCCGTAAGGCATCCCATGACCCTCTGCACTTCCTTGAGGTCTCAGATCGGTCCCATGCTAGTTATGGCCAAGACCTTCTCCGAGTTGGCCTCGATGCCGCGTTCCGAGATTATGAATCCCAAGAGCATGCCTCGGGGGACCCCGAACACACACTTCTCGGGGTTGAGCTTGATGCCCTTCTCTCTGAGGCATTTGAAGGCTATCTCTAGGTCATCAATGAGATCCTCGGCCATTCTAGTCTTGACCACGATGTCATCCACATAGGCCTCGATAGTTCGCCCGATGTGCTTGCCAAAGACCTAGGTCATGCACCGCTGGTATGCGGCCCCTGCGTTTCTGAGGCCGAAAGGCATTGTCACATAGCAGTACATGCCGAATGGCGTGATAAAAGAAGTTGCGAGATGGTTAGACTCTTTCATCTTGATTTGATGGTAACCGGAATACGCATCAAGGAAAGATAGGGTCTCGCATCCTGCAGTGGAGTCAACGATTTGATCGATTCGAGGTAATGGGAAGGGGACTTTCGGACAGGCTTTATTCAAACCGGTGTAGTCTACACACATCCTCCACTTCCCATTTTTCTTCTTGACTAACACGGGGTTAGCCAACCACTCTGGATGGGATACTTCCTTGATGAATCCGGCCGCCAAGAGCTTCTGCACCTCCTCGCTGATGGTCCTACGTTTTTCCTCGTCGAATCGGTGTAGGCGCTGCTTCACCGGCCTAGAGCTGGCCTAGATGTCCAAGGCGTGCTCGGCGACCTCCCTCGGTATGCCCAGCATGTCTAAGAGACTCCATGCGAACATATCGGCATTCGCGTAGAGAAAGTCGACGAGCACGACTTCCTATTTGATGTCGAGAGTGGCACTGATCCTCAGCGCCCGGTCGTCGGGGCAGGCGGGGTCGACTAGGATGAGTTTGACGGCCTCCACGGGCTCGAAAGTCCCGACTCGACGCTTGGGCTCGGGCAGCTGGCTGCCGAGTCGGTCAAGGTCGACGATGAGGGTCTCGGCCTCCACGAGAGCCTCGGCGTACTCGATGCACTCGACATCGCAGTCGTATGCATGTTCATACGTGGACTCAATCGTGATGACGCCGTTGGGACCCGGCATCTTGAGCTTGAGGTAGGTGTAGTTGGGGACCGCCATGAACTTGGCGTAGCACGGCCGCCCCAGGACGACATGGTAGGTTCCTTTGAACCCAACCACCTCGAAGGTAAGGACCTCCTTGCGGTAGTTGGAGGGGGTGCCGAAGCAAACAGGAAGGTCGATGCGCCCGAGGGGTCACGTGCGTTTCCCTAGCACGATGCCGTGGAAAGGCGCAGCGTCACCCCAGAGCCGTGACAGGTCGATCTCTAGGAGCTCCAGGGTGTTGGCGTAGAGGATGTTGAGACCGATGCCTCTGTCCATCAACACCTTGGTGAGTCGGGTGTTGCCGATGATCGGGTCGACAACGAGTGGGTACTACCCGGGATTCAGGACATGGTCGGGGTGGTCATCCTGATCAAAGGTGATCGCCTCCCGAGACCAGTCGAGGTATCGGGGAGTGGCCACCTTAACTGAGAAGACCTCTCGGCATTCCCTCTTTTGCTGGCATGCCGTAAGGCACGCTGAGGGTCCACCGAAGATCATGAAGGCGTTGTGCACCTCGGGGAACCCTTCATCCTTGTCGTCGTCCTGGTCGTTGGTGCCCCTCTTCTTGGCGTCATTGTCGGGGAGCCCGAGCTTGGCGTAATAACGCCGGAGCAAGGTGCAATCCTCGAGGGCGTGCCTCACCGGGCCCTGGTGATAAGGGCAGGGCTTCTTCAGCATGTCATCAAAGAGCCCGAGGCCCCTGAGGCCCCGAGGATTCTTGCGCTCCACGGCCACGACTAGATCAGCCTCGAGGATCTCCTACTTCCCCTGGCGATCCTTTTTCTTTTTCCTAGGGAGGCGGGGAGCCGAGGCCTCGGTGGCCTCGTCCCTCTGCTTCCCCTTGGCGTTGTTGTCGGGGAAGATGGCTCCAATCGCTTCTTCGCCTGAGGCGAAGTTGGTGGCGATGTCGAGGAGCGTGGCGGCCGAGCGCGGCATGTTTTGGCCTAACTCTCGGACCAAGTCTCGGTAGGTGGTGCCGGAGAGGAAAGCCTGGACGATTTCTGAGTAGCCGATGCTGGGCAACTCGGTGCACTATTTGGAGAAGCGCCGGATGAAGTCTCGGAGAGACTTGTCCGGTTTCTGGCGACAGCTCTTAAGGTCCCAGGAGTTTCTAGGGCGCACGTACGTGCCCTAGAAATTCCCGACAAAGATCCTAACCAAGTCGCGCCAGTCGTGGATTTGTGAGGGAGGAAGGTGTTTGAGCCAGGCTCATGCCGAGTCTGACAAGAGCAAGGGGAGGTTATGGATGATGAGCAGGTCATCGTCCACGCCGCCTAGCTGACAAGCCAGGCGGTAATCGGCTAGCCAAAGCTCGGGGTTGGTTTTGCCGCTGTATTTCATGAGGTTGGCCGGTTGGCGGAACCAGGCTAGAAACTGAGCGCCGCGGATGGCCCTGCTAAAAACTCGGGGGCCAGGAGGTTCAGGAGAGCGGCTGCGGTCATCCCCACTATCGTAGCGGCCGCCTCGGTGTGGATGGTAGCCGCGGGCGGCCCCCTCATTGTCATGGCATCATCGCCTGCTGACCACCTCGTGGTCATCCCATGCCTCACGTCGGTTGTTGAGGCGGTCATGCAGCAAGGGGACCCTGTTGATTGTCGGTGCCCGAGCGGGCTCGGGACAAATTGAGGCCTCCCTATCCTGCCGATGCGGTGCCGAGGGGAGGTCCGAGGCGGCTCCGCACTGTCGGGAGGCAGAACTCTCGGCCTGCTACACCGCGGCGGTCTCTAGGAGATCTCAGAGCTCGCCGTGGACCCGTCGCCCCTCCGTGGTAGAGGGCTCAGGCATCGTGTGGACTAGCATCGCCGCAGCCATGACATTCTGGCTAGCATGATTGAAGATTGGGGGATGCTCGCCCCCTTCGTCGTCGTTGATGCGGTGGTGGATGTCGTGGGCCCACCGTCGGGCTCCTCCGCCGTCACCGCGACCCTGCTGCTCCTGCTCGAGAGTGTCTCGGAGCTATTGCAGAAGGAGTCGATCTTGCTTGACCTTGGCCTAAAGCTCACGGAGCTGCTTGTGGTCCAGGCGTCGAAGTTGTCCGAGGGCAAGGTTCTCGTTCCGCGCTGCTAGTGGGACAATGCATGAGGGCGTGGCATCGCCCGTTCCCTGGTGAAGTGGAGTACGGCTGCCTGCCCCCTCGTCCTGATCGCCCATGCTCGGCATCCTGAGTCCGACGTGGAAGCACTCATGAGTGGGATTGTAAGCATCTTTGTCGTTAGAGTCGGAGTAGCCAAAGCAATAGTCACTCGCGGCTAGGAAGCGGTGCATGGCTTCAGGGTCACGAAGTCCGGAGGAATCCGCTTCGGCCCATGCCTCGTCCTCCTCCGAGGAGTCGGCGTGGGAGTGAGTCAAGTCACTGTACCAAAGTCGAGGGCGAAACATTGGTGGTGTCCCAAGGGCTCCGTGTGAGTAGAAGCATAGGCATAAGCATAGGAGGCGGCATCATTTCTCAACCCGAAGGGGTACCGAGATGGTGCCATGCCGGGTTTGCTTCGCCGGAGCTGGCTCCTCAGGCGGTGGCGGGGCAGAGCTTGATGACGGGGCATTGCCGCATGCCACCAGCGTCTTTCCCTTGTCTAGGCTCAGGCTAGACAGGTCCCCAACTAGGGACCTTGTGCCAACAGCTAGGCATGGGATACCGGCGGGGCGCGCGTGTCAGCCCTGGGTTCACGTGGTGTCGGCATGGCCCTGCTCGTGTCATGCCTGGCGAGTGCGATGAGAGCGGCCGCCCGGGCGCCACCTACGCCTGGGCTGTGGGTGCATGACGTCGTTATCGGTCGGCGGGGCTCAGGGTGTGAGAAGTACCATATCATACTCACATCCTAGAGACATGAACTCTAAGCTCCCGAACTAGATCACCGTGCTGAGACGTAGCGGTCGTACGGGGTTTGCCATCTGGAACTTGTTGGGACGACGAAGCTGACACGTAGAGGCCCCTACCTGGCGCGCCAACTATCGGTGTTTCGGACCGGTGGGCTCTCAACCAACTAGTAAATTTGTACTGCGTGTTCCCAATCCCAGATGGTGATGCAAAGAGACACAAGGTTTATACTGGTTCGGGTAATGAGCACCCTACGTCTAGTTTGAGAGATCGATCTTGCATTCCTTGCACCGAAGTGCTCGTAGTAGGGGGTTACAAGCAGGGCGAGAGAGGGAGCTAGTCCCAGGTCTCTACGTGGAGCGGCATGGATTGCTTGAGAGGTTGATCTCAGGCAGCGGGGAAGCTCGAGCGTTCGTCTGTGTGTTCATGCGTGAGTTTGTTGCATGGGCATAGGCCTAATTGTCCGTGTTCCCCTAGAAACGGCCCAGGTCCCTCCCTTTTATAGTTGAAGGGGGGACCAGGGCGATACATTCACTAGCTACATGGCGTCGTGCGGACAGAGGCGGCATGTCTGAGCCCTGTAGCCTGTTACTATGGCGGCGTGGGCGACGAAGTGGTCTCGTCCTTGAAGTACTGGGGCGACACGCCAGTCACATCCGATCCTGTGCGTTGTGGGAGCTCCAGTGTTATCCCAAAGCGAGCATGGTAGTCAGTGTGCTGGTCACTGTGTGTTGACTACGCAAGAAGCTGAGGCTCAGTTAGTGCTAAGGCCGAGCCATCGTGGGGGTCTCGGCAGACGTGAATCCCAAGGTTGCCGAGACCCTGATGTAAATTGCCGAGGCTTGGAGGGAATAGTTGGTCTCATACGTTGATTCCGAGGCTATGGTGACCCGGACTAGACTCCCCATGCCGTGTTGTCTCCGGGGCGGGGGTTACGCAGCACAATGTAGTGCAGGTGCTGATCGTGGGCACAGCACCAGAACACAGTGGCCGGTAATCCTAGCCGCGCCCTGTCCTAGTCGGTATGGCGTTGATGCGACTCCTTGTCCCGTCGGCCACTCTGCGGTGTTGAGCCATCGTTCGGCTAAGATTGCAGGAGTGGTTGATGCATTAATGGGATGTGACGCTCTGTCAAGGAGCCCGGTCGAGGCAGAAGCGACGGATTATTGCCGAGCCGGCCTCGAGCGATACGGAGAATCGCTGTCTTGTTCGAGGCTTTACGCGCGGGGCCTTGGGCGAGACGGAGAATTGGTTCCTCGTCGAGGCCTCCCGCGCGAGGCCTCTCGTGAGGTGGAGACTTGGCAGGCCGTTGAGGCCTCCCGTGCGAGGCGGAGAGCCAGTGGGCTCGGACAATGTCGGAGGTCAACCGATGGTTTACCTTTTGGCTTCGTCTTTGACAGGGCTTAAGTGATTCATTCGGTAAACATTCGGGGTACCCCGTTTTATGGTACCCGACACCACCCCTTCTCAGACAAAGACGACTAGCACCACCTCGAGCAGCCCCTAGCTTGACATTGTGCTCTAGATTCACAAAGGGATCTGTGAGTCCTCCCCCTCGCTTACCCTCTCTCTTACTTAAGAACCGTCGTAGCAATAGGCACTCTTGGTGAGGAGGAAGAAGGAGGAGAGGCAATAGTTGGAGAACAGGCAAAGGACTGTGACGAGAAGCCCTCTCCCTCCCCCTATTTAAGGAGGAAACGCAATAGCTAAAGAAGGGCAAAGGATCAGAGAAAAAAACTCTCTCCCTTCCCCCATTCAATGCGGGTGGGAAACGATGGGACACACCCTGACCAATGGGATGCACACTGACTGATGGAACGATGCCTGGTCAGATGGGACGTGGCCTGGGTATGGCCCACCACTACCGCACGCCGGGCGCAAAAACCAAAGCGTCACCACGCACAGGCGGCCCTCCATCTTTCCAGGCGGGACTTGGAACGACCCAACTACGGGATCTCCGCCCAAGAAAGACCATCAGGCTCCCTAAAGTCAATCAAACAGCTCAAGAAAATGCTGAGAGACAGGTAAGGAGCAAAGGGACACCCCATATGGGCCATGCCGACTCTATCATGAATGACAAGCATGGGTGAAAGCTCTAGTTTGGTTTTGGTGAATTGATGAAACCCTAACTGCTAACCTAGTTTATCAAAGCAATTATGAGATAGGTGGCACTACTCCAAGTGGTGAAGCAAATGAATATCATGACATGATGATGGTGATGCCATGGTGATGATGAAGTGCTTGGACTTAAAAAGAAGAAAGAGAAAAAACAAAAGGCTCAAGGCAAAGGTATAAATGGTAGGAGCCATTTTGTTTTGGTGATCGAGACACTTAGTGAGTGTGATCACATTTAGGATCGATAGACGTACTATTAAGAGGGGTAAAACTCGTATCAAAATGTGGTTATCAAAGTGCCACTAGATGCTCTAACTCATTGTATATGCATTTAGAATCTAGTGGAGTGCTAACACCCTTGAAAATGTTTGTGAAAATATGCTAACACATGTGCACAAGGTGATACACTTGGTGGTTAGCACATTTGAGAAAGGGTGAAGAAGATAGAGTTGAAAAGGAGTTAGTCACACTGGTCACGTAGTGACCGGACGCTGGGGTCCTGCGTCTGATCAGTGGATACAGTGAAGACGCTGGCGTCGGTCTTCGACCGGACATTGATGGGGTGCGTCCGGTCCTGCTGACATGGCAGCACACAGTGAAGAGAGTGACTGACCAGATGCTGAGTGAGTCCGGTCAAGGGTGATCAGACACGTCCGATCATGAAAAATCATCTCTAGATGCTTACTAGAAATGACCGGACGCTGAGGTCCTGCGTCCGGTCACTTCGAAGCAGCGCGTCCAGTCACTACTTAAATAAACTGATGACCGTTGAGATCGGGCGATTAGCATTTGAAGCAGGGGCCACGTGGCGTACATTGCGTGACCGGACGCTAAGGTCTAGTGTCCGGTCAATCTGACCGGCGCGTCCAGTCACCCCGTGTTCAGTGCAGTGAGGAGCCCAACGGCTCTATTCGTGGAGGCTCTCTATTTAAGCCTCATGGCCAGCTCAAGCTCACTCCCTTAGCCATTTTGTATTGACATAGCAACCTTGTGAGCTTAGCCAAAGCCCTCCCACTCATCTCCATCATTGATTCTTCATCTTTGTGAGATTGGGAGAGAATCCAAGTGCATTGCTTGAGTGTTTGCATGTAGAGGCACTCAGTGTTCGTGTTTCACTGTGGGATTCGCTTGTTACTCTTGGTGGTTGCTGCCACCTAGATGGCTTGGAGCAGTGAGGATCGTTGAGCGGAGGTTGGTGATTGTCTCCGGCTCCTATCGCGGTGATTGTGAGGGGTTCTTGACATTTTCCCGACGGAGAGCCAAAAGGTACTTTAGTGAATTGCTCGTGGCTTGTGTGATCCTCATCTTGTGTTGGTTGTGCAGCACCCTATTGAGGGTTTTGGCGTGTGATGCCAATTAGCGCGTGAACCTCCAAGTGAGTGAATCGGCACAAACGTTGACTAGCTTGCTGGTAAACAAGTGAACCTCGGTAAAAAATCATTGTGTTCATCATTTGATTCCGAGGTGATTGGTCTTCATTGGTATTCATTCTTGTGATTGATTTGTTCACTCCTCGATACGGCGGTATAATCATCTTACTTACTCTCTTTACATTACTGCAAACTAGTTATCAAGCTCTTTAGTGTAACTAGTTGTGAGAGCTTGTTAGTTTGGTTAGTGTGGCTCTTTAGTTAGCCTTTGAGAGCACACTAACTTAGTACAGTGACATAGCCATTGTGTGGTTAGAAACTATAGAAACTAGAATTGTGGTAGGTGGCTTACATTTTTAGTAGGCTAGCACAACACTTGCTTCACCTCATAATTGTCTAACCGGTTTGCTAAGTGTTGTTGTAGAAATTTTAATAGGCTATTCACCCCCCTCTAGCCATTAGGACCTTTCAAGTGGTATTAGAGCCGAGGTCACCGTGATTTGAGGCTTAACAACCTTCAGTGTAAAAATGGCTCAAATCAACAACACCAAGAAGCCATCTCAATTTGATGGCTCAAATTATCCCTATTGGAAAGTTAAGATGACAACTTATATGAAGTCAATCAATAGGAAGGTTTGAAAGGTGGTAGAGACAAAGATTGAGATTGAAGATGAAGAGGCTCTCATCGCCGCCGAAGAAATGCTACTCCAAAATAATGACATTGCTCTTAGTGCCATCCATGATGCTTTGGATGAGAGAACTTTTGAGCAAATCAAGAACATTGAGAGAGCTCATGAGGCATGGAAGAAATTAGAGGAATCGTTTGAGGGCACTCAAGCCGTGAAGGGTGCAAAGGCATATATTCTCAAAGAGAAGTTTGCAAGCTTCAAGATGAAGGAGGATGAGAGTGTGCCAGAAATGTTCTATGGGCTTCAAGTGCTTGTCAATGATCTCAAAGCACTTGAAGAAGAGGTGAAGGACAAGGACTTCTCCCACAAGTTCTTGAGATGTTTGCCTTCAAGATTTGACACATTGGTCACTATTCTAGTGAGGAGTGGTTTGGACACCATAACACCAAACCAAATGTTGGGAGATATTATGACCGATGATACATATAGAGATGATGATGAGAAGGAAGAAAAGAAGGAGAAGAAAGATGAGAAGAAGAGTGTGGCATTCAAGGCCATATCGTCCAAGGGCAAGGCAAAGCAAAAAACATCAAGTGAAGATAATGGCTCATGGGATGATGATGATGATGAGAGGATGGCTCTCTTTGTTAAGAGATTTCGCAAGTTCATGATGAAGAAGGACTACCGTGCTAGAAGAAAGAAATCTTCTTCCAAGAACAAGGAAGAGTCAAGAAGGTGCTTCAATTGTGGAAGCAAAGATCATCTTGTTGCTCAATGTCCGTACAATAGTGACAAAGATGATGACAAGAAGAAGGACAAGAAAGAAAAGAAAAGAGAAGAAGGACAAGATGACCTTCAAGAAGAAGAAGGGTGGTTCATATGTGGTCACTTGGGATAGTGATGCTTCCTCAAATGATGATGATGATAGTGATGATGACAAGACCACCAAGAAGAAGACACTTGCAAGCATTGCTATCAATGAGAAGCCTTTTCTCTTCGACACTCCATCATGCTTCATGGCTAAGGCCACTAAGGTACAAAATTATAATGATAAAAGTGATGAGGAACATGATAATGAAAATAAAAATGAAAGTGATAGTGATGAACCTACTAAGGATGAACTATTTAACATGCTAGAAGATGTTAAAGAACACTTTGGCATTAAGAGAAGGGAATACAAAAGCTTGCGTAAGGAACTAAATGCCCTTAAGCAAGCCTTTGATGAGCTCAATGCAACTCATGAGAGGCTAGATGAAGCCCATAAGAAGCTTGACAAGGCTCACAAGAAGTGAAACAGCTCATTCCTCTTTGCATAATTAACAAAATAAAAAGAAGCATGTTGAGACTTGTGATGTAGGCTTAACTTGTGATATAATTGATGAATTGTTATCTATGCCTATCACTATTGCTCCCACTAATCCTTCTTGTAGCACTTCTACTTCCATCTCATCTAGTGGTGATGGTTTCACTTGTGATGCCTCACTAATGATTTAGAATGAGACCCTCAAGAAGGAGGTCAATAAGCTCACTCATACCTTGGCTAAGGCCTATGGTGGTGAGGACCGCTTGCTTATGTGCTTGGGTAGCCAAAGAGCTTCTCTCTACAAAGTGGGATTGGGCTATACACCCAAGAAAGGCAAGGCGACATTTGCTCCTCACAAGACTAGTTTTATGAAGAACAATGGTCGGTTTTGCACTAGTTACAAGCAAGTTGGTCATGTAGAACAAAAGTGCATGAACAAGAGCAAAAATGCTAATGTATCCTCCATTAAGCTTGATTCTTTCTATGTGCTTACTAAGGGTATAAATGGTGTGAAGGCTAAGTTCATTGGTAAACCATGGATGGGCTCAAAAAAGAAAGCCATTTAGATACCAAAGAGCTTAGTAACTAACCTTCAAGGACCCAAGCAAGTTTAGGTACCTAAAAAGAATTAATTCTCTTTTGTAGGTCAATTACAAAGCTAGAGGAAGGCATTGGGTTCTTGATAGTGGGTGCACTCAACACATGACCGGTGATGCAAGAATGTTCAACTCAATCAACACCAATGACAATGATGGTTATAATAGTATTACATTTGGTGATAATTACAAAGGCAAGGTCAAAGGGCTTGGTAATATTACAATATCCAATGACATGAGCATATCCAATGTGTTGCTAGTAGAGAGCTTGAACTTTAATTTGCTATATGTGGCTCAATTATGTGATCTTGAATTCAAATGCATATTTGGGATAGATGATGTAGAGATCATAAGTGTAGATGGCTCTAACTTGATCTTCAAATGTTTTAGATATGAGAATCTATACTTGGTTGATTTGAATACTAGTGAAGCTAAACTATCTACATGCTTGTTCACTAAGTCTATCATGGGTTGGTTATGGCATAGAAGGCTTGGTCATGTTGGAATGAAACAATTGAATAGATTGGTTAAGCATCACTTGATTAGAGGCTTGAAAGACATTGTGTTTGAGAAGGATAAACTTTGTAGCTCTTGTCAAGCCAGCAAACAAGTTGGAAACACCCATCCTAAGAAAAGCATGACGAACACTAGTAAAGCATTTGAGTTATTGCACATGGACTTGTTTGGGCCAACACAATACACTAGCATTGGTGGTAACAAATATGACTTTGTGATAGTGGATGATTACACTAGATACACATGGGTATTCTTTCTAGTGGACAAAAGTGATGTGTTTGAAACATTCAAATCATTTGTCAAAGGCATTCACAATGAGTTTGAAATAACCATTAAGAGAGTTAAAAGTGACAATGGTAGCGAGTTTAAGAACACTATAATTGATGAGTTATGTGATGAATTTAGAATTAGACATCAATTCTCGGCCAAGTACACTCCACAATCAAATGGCCTTGTTGAGAGGAAGAATAGAACACTCATTGATATGGCAAGGTCTATGCTTAGTGAATACAATGTGAGTCAATCTTTTTGGGCCGAAGCTATCAACATGGCTTGCTATTGTAGCAATCGCCTCTATTGTCACCCATTGAAAGAGAAGACACCTTATGAGCTCTTGAATGGTAGAAAAGCCCAATATTGCATATTTTTGGGTCTTTGGTTGCAAACGCTATATCTTGAAGAAATGCACTAGATTGGGCAAGTTTGACAAGAAATGCGATGAAGGATTCCTACTTGGTTACTCCACTACAAGCAAAGCATATAGAGTTTGGAATTTGGATAGTGGTACTCTTGAGGAAGTCCATGATGTTGAATTTGATAAAACCAAGGGTTCACAAGTAGAGAATGAGAACTTAGAAGATGTTAGAGGCATTCAACTTTCAAATGCCATGAAGAACATAGATGTTGGTGAATTGAGGCCTAGGCAAGTGAATGACGATGAAGATGATCAAGTACAAGCGCTCTCTAACTCAAATGTGCAATATGATACAAATCAAGTTAGTACAAGTGGCTCTCATGATAATGAACAAGATCAAGTGGCTAGTGCATCATCTTAACCCAATGATCAAGCAAGTACAAGCAATCAAGTTCCAATCCTCAAACCAACAAATATTGCAAAAGATCATCCATTGGACACTATCATTGATGATATTTCAAGAGGTGTACAAACAAGATCAAGATTGGCTTCATTTTGTGAGCATTTCTCATTTGTGTCATCCATTAAACCAAAGAAGATAGATGAAGCATTGAGGGATGTTGATTGGGTGAATGCTATGCATGAAGAATTGAATAACTTCACAAGAAATCAAGTATGGAAATTAGTAGAGAGACCAAAGGGACACAATGTGATTGGAACCAAATGGGTCTTTAGAAATAAGCAAGATCAAGATGGGATAGTAGTAAGGAACAAAGCAAGATTGGTAGCATAAGGCTATACACAAGTTGAAGGTCTTGACTTTGGAGAAACATATGCCCCGGTTGCTAGATTGGAAGTAATTAGAATCTTGCTAGCCTATGCTTGTGCCCACAATATCAAGCTCTATCAAATGGATGTAAAGAGTGCATTTCTAAATGGTTACATCAATAAAGAAGTATATGTTGAGCAACCTCCTAGTTTTGAAGACGATAAAAAGTCCGACCATGTGTACAAGTTGAAGAAGGCATTGTATGGCTGAAACAAGCACCTAGAGCATGGTATGAGAGATTGAGGGACTTCCTACTCTCTAAACAGTTCACGATGGGCAAGGTTGACACCACTCTTTTCATCAAGAAAATTGGAAAAGATTTATTTGTGTTGCAAATCTATGTTGATGACATCACATTTGGATCAACCAATCAAGATTTTTGTGAAGAATTTGGAAAGATGATGACTAATGAGTTTGAGATGTCCATGATTGGAGAGTTAAGTTACTTCCTTGGTCTTCAAATCAAGCAATTGAAGAATGGTACATTTGTTAGTCAAGGCAAGTATATCAAGGACATAATCAAGAAGTTTGGCATGAGTGATAGCAAAGCCATTAGTACACCAATGGGAACAAATTGTAACGTGGATAGTGATGCAAGTGAAAATATGGTGGATCAAAAATTGTATCGGTCTATGATTGGAAGCCTACTCTATATGACCGCATCAAGGCCGGATGTCATGTTTAGTGTATGCATGTGTGCAAGATTTCAAGCCTTACCAAGAGAAAGTCATTTGAAGGCTACAAAGAGAATATTGAGGTACTTGAAGCATACATAAAATATTGGTTTGTGGTATCCCAAAGGAGCAAAGTTTGAGCTAGTTGGTTACTCTGACTCGGATTATGCGGGATGTAAGGTTGAAAGAAAGAGCACCTCGGGCCCATGTCAATTATTGGGAAAATCACTTGTTTCATGGTCATCAAAAAAGTAAAATAGTGTTGCATTATCAACCGCCGAAGCCGAATACATATCCGGCGGTAATTGTTGTGCACAAATACTTTGTATAAAGGCCACTTTAAGTGACTTTGGAATCAAGTTCAAGAAAGTATTATTGCTATGTGACAATAAGAGTGCAATGAAGTTGACCAACAATCTGGTTCAACATGCAAGAATAAAGCATATTGATGTCCACCACCATTTCATAAGAGATCACCAACAAAAAGGGGATATTTGCATTGAGAGCGTAGGCACCGAAGATCAACTTGCCGATATATTCACCAAGCCATTGGATGAGAAAAGGTTTTGCAAGCTAAGGAATGAGTTGAACATATTGGATATCTCAAATATGTGTTGATGCACCCCCCACTCATATGAAATGTCTCTCCTTCGAGTAATCCAAGGTAAAAGTTGATGGGCATGGCATACATCCTTGCTAAGGACATGTTTAGTGCATCTAGACATCTTTCACATTTAATAAGCTCATTCATGAAAATCAAATGATTTTGATGTTTGTATGGTACCACTATTGCTTATATGCTTATTTTGATCTAGTGGTAGCATATGACATGTTTGTGGGCTTGTAAACCTAGTGTTTAATCTAGAAAATGAGCTATAAGTGTTTACCTCAACATGGTACAAGATAACCCTTATTTGGAGGTGTGAAGAAGCTTGTCCTTGGATCGAACCGAGTTAAATATCTTTGGCAAATGATCTAGATTGGACCAAATTTGGAAAATTGATCCTCACCCCATTGATTGACATTGATAAATCTCAACCTATCCACATTTTGAACCTTTGTGGTCATTGATAACAAAGGGGGAGAAAGATAAAGATATTTAGTACATGGTGAGAAAAACAAAGATATTAGTGTACTAAGATAATGAAAAGACAACAAAGGGGGAGAATTTGACATAGGGGGAGAGATATAACAAAAGAAAGAGATTAATTAAAATTTTGAGCACACAAGTAGGGGGAGCAAGCTCATGAACTTGTATGGTGCATTTGAATGTGAATTTCATATGTTTGCTTGCATAGCACAAGTTTTAAATTTCAATATCCATGCTTGTGTGGTGTATGCTAGTTGTAGGTTTGAATGATGAAATAAAAAACTAGCAAGCATAGGTTATATAGTGATTGCATTTCCAAGTGGTATAGAGCTAACCATAATGCTAAGGATGGTATATTGGTGCACTCCGATTGGTATCACGCTTCAAAGGTCCATCTTTTATACCTTAGCATCATTTGGTAGACATTGTCTCCTATATTTCCTATCTAAGCATATGTGCAAGTTACAATCCAAACTCTTAGCATATATGTAGGGGGAGAAATTGCTATCATTTGGGGTTCATGAAACTTGTCCATATCCTTTTACACATGGTAGATATGCTTAGGAAAGCAACATGGATTCAATTGAATTTTAATTCGTATCTTTGTGAAAGGGTTGTCATCAATTACCAAAAGGGGGAGATTGAATGCTCTAGTTTGGTTTTGGTGAATTGATGAAACCCTAAGCGCTAACCTAGTTTATCAAAGCGATTATGAGATAGGTGGCACTACTCCAAGTGGTGAAGCAAATAAAGATCATGACATGATGATGGTGATGCCATGGTGATGATCAAGGGCTTGGACTTGAAAAGAAGAAAGAGAAAAACAAAAGGCTCAAGGCAAAGGCATAAATGGTAGGAGCCATTTTATTTTGGTGATCGAGACACTTAGTGAGTGTGATCACATTTAGGATCGATAGCCGTACTATTAAGAGGGGTGAAACTCGTATCAAAATGCAGTT
This sequence comes from Miscanthus floridulus, assembly GCF_019320115.1. Taxonomy (NCBI): domain Eukaryota; kingdom Viridiplantae; phylum Streptophyta; class Magnoliopsida; order Poales; family Poaceae; genus Miscanthus; species Miscanthus floridulus. Next base: position 197,850,576 of record NC_089587.1, read on the forward strand.
ATCAAAGTGCCACTAGATGCTCTAACTCATTGCATATGCATTTAGAATATAGTGGGAGTGCTAACACCCTTGAAAATGTTTATGAAAATATGCTAACACATGTGCACAAGGTGATACATTTGGTGGTTGGCATATTTGAGAAAGGGTGAAGAAGATATAGTTAAAAAGGAGTTCATCATGCTAGTCACGCAGTGACCGGACGCTGGGGTCCTGCGTCCTGTCAGTGGATACAGTGAAGACGTTGGCATCGGTCTTCGATCGGACGCTGGGTCACTTAGTGACCGGACGCTGATGGGGTGCGTCCGGTCCTCCTGACGTGGCAGCACACAATGAAGAGAGTGAATGATCGGACGCTGGGTGAGTCCAGTCAAGGGTGACCAGACACGTCCGATCATGAAAAATCGTCTCTGGATGCTTACTAGAAACGATCAGACGCTGAGGTCCTGCGTCCGGTCACTTCGAAGCAGCACGTCCAGTCACTACTTAAATGAACTAATGACCGTTGAGATCGGACGATCAGCGTTTGAAGTAGGGGCCACGTGGCGTACATCGCGTGATCGGATGCTAAGGTCCAGCGTCTAGTCAATCTGACCGACGCGTCCGGTCGCCCCGTGTTCAGTGCAGTGAGGAGCCCAACGGCTCTATTCGTGGGGGCTCTCTATTTAAGCCTCATGGCCAGCTCAAGCTCACTCCCTTAGCCATTTTGTATTGACATAGCAACCTTGTGAGCTTAGCCAAAGCCCTCCCACTCATCTCCATCATTGATTCTTCATCTTTGTGAGATTGGGAGAGAATCCAAGTGCATTGTTTGAGTATTTGCATCTAGAGGCACTTGGTGTTCATGTTTTGCTGTGGGATTCGCTTGTTACTCTTGGTGGTTGCCGCCACCTAGATGGCTTGGAGCAGCGAGGATCGTCAAGCGAAGGTTGGTGATTGTCTCCGGCTCCGATCGTGGTGATTGTGAGGGGTTTTTGACCTTTCCCTGACGGAGAGCCAAAATGTACTTTAGTGAATTGATCGTGGCTTGTGTGATCCTCGTCTTGTGTTGGTTGTGCGGCACCCTATTGAGAGTTTTGGCGTGTGATGCCAATTAGCGCGTGAACCTCCAAGTGAGTGAATCGCCACAACGAGGACTAGCTTGCCGGCAAGCAAGTGAACCTCGGTAAAAAATCATTGTGTTCATCATTTGATTCTGAGGTAATTGGTCTTCATTATTATTCATTCTTGTGATTGATTGGTTCACTCCTCGACACGGCGGTATAATTATCTTACTCACTCTCTTTATATTACTGCAAACTAGTTATCAAGCTCTTTAGTGTAGCTAGTTGTGAGAGCTTGTTAGTTTGGTTTGTGTGGCTCTTTAGTTAGCCTTTGAGAGCACACTTAGTATAGTGACATAGCCATTGTGTGGTTAGAAACTATAGAAACTAGAATTGTGGTAGGTGGCTTGCATTTTTAGTAGGCTAGCGCAACACTTGATTTGCCTCATAATTATCTAACTGGTTTGCTAAGTGTTGTTGTAGAAATTTTTTAATAGGCTATTCACCCCTCCTCTAGCCATTATGACCTTTCAACGGGTCCTGGTCGAACATTTCCGATTGAAGCTCTTCAATCCCTATCACTCGAGTCATCAAGATAACTCTACCAACCCCCGCTATTTCTTTATATAATCATTCATACATTCATTCCATACACCCGCGCCCCCTGGACGATTCGGGCTTGAATCGCCCGGGGGCTCAGGAACTAAGGCATCGCACGTGTGGCGAAATGCATCACAACGCTCCGTGTTGCGTCACGAAACGGCAGTTGCTTAATTCAAACATGAGCAACGGCCGATCGGGGTTGGAAGGCCCTCCCACAAAGGGCTCGAGGCCGCCCCGTGTCAAACAGAGCCAGGGGAGAAATCGTAGATGAGCCCCATGCGGCCCTCACCCAGTCTGCCCCAAAGTAGATAGGATCATCTCAACCTTCTCGTTCGATCCTAAACCTCTCGTCAAACCCATAGAATCTCCATCGAGGGGAGGTCAGCAGGCCACCCAGGTCGGTCTCCGGAACGACCTAGGCATCTGTCGGGTTGCAGGTAAAGGAGCAGTGGAATGTCACAAGATAGATATGCTGACCCCATCACGAACGACGGATCCGGATTTCACGAACAAGGTGTAGGTAAAGGCTGCACCGAGGCCAGGATCCGCGAGCACCGTCTCGCCCGATCCTAAAACTAACTACTTCGGCTGCGCGGGCTGCACCGAGGCCAGGATCCACGAGCACCGTCTCGCTTGATCCCTAAAACTAATTGCCTTGGCTGTGCGGGCTGCACCAAGGCTAGGATCCGCGAGCACCGACTCACCCGATCCCTAAAACTAACTACCTCGGCCGCACGGTGATCCCTAAAAAACTGCCTCGGCTGCGCATGACACCTTGGTTGACAACTTCGTCTCGACTAAAATGCACGCACACACGCCCGCTAAACAAAACCCCCCAGACGATTCTGCCCGAATCGCCCGAGGGCTCAGGGGCTACACCCGCGGGTGCGCTCGCGCACACCAGCTGATGAAATGAAAACTTTCCCCGCTGGCAACACAAAAAACCCCTCAGACGATTCTACCCGAATCGTCTGGGGGCTCGGGGGCTACACCCACGGGTGCGCTCGCGTGCACCCGCCGTCGAGATAAAAAATCTCCAGACGATTCTACCTGAATCGCCCGGGAGCTCGGGGGCTCCTGTCGGGTTCATAAACCCGGGGTCCCTCATAAGCCGACTTCCCAACAAAAGCTCGTCCCAATAGACAACGTTGCGAGCAACGAGCAACTCATGGGCCGGCCCAAATACCTAGACGATAGGCCAGAAGGACGATCCAATCTCCGACCGAAAGGCCTGGCCGAGGAAGAACGATGCCCGCTTTCGACCGTGGCCCACCTCTCCGACCGGAGCACTCTCTTCGGTCTCCAGCCCGCCTCCGGACGGTCTCTCCGACCGGAAGGCCTAGCTAAAACACCACTTCTGACTTTGGCCCACTTCTTCGACCGAGAATGCACCGGACCCCTGCCTACGGCTCCTCTTCGACTGGCGCAATCAGAGCCGACTGGGACCAACCGATCGGGGACGTTCGCTCGGTAAGGACTAGGAAACAGACGGAGAAAGTGAGGCAGCGCACTCAAGTCAACCACAATACCAAGGACCGTAACCTGTACACCTGCAGGACAGTACCCTGCGACCTCTCTGACATGACAGAACGAAAGCAGTGTTGTAGGCGTCGATATTTTCCCTACAGTGTTGTGGGCGCCATCAACTCCCATACAAGATAAATACGGTAAGGCTCCCCCACGTGCCTCTGAGGCATCGACAGTGTCGTGGACGTCGGCATTTACCGTGCCAGGCGAACATGGTAAAAAACCCCTACATACCTCTCGGCATCAACAGTATAGTAGGTACCGACATCTGCCATATCTGAAGAAGATGACGCGACCTTCCACGTGCATCTGACATTCAACAATATTGTGGGCGCCTACCATCATCTTGTACCCGCCGGCGTGGGCAGCACGACTTAGCAGCGAACGTACTCCCTCTCTCTCACTTGTAAGGTCATTCCTTTTATCTATAAAAGGGGATGCGCTCTCTTCCAACAGATAAGTTGATTCAGACGATCAAGTTCACTAGTACACAACAACAGAACCACCAGATTCAAATCTCGAGCACACACTCGAACACATAGCACATAGCGGAGCTCCCGTCACTCTCGGACCTCTTGTACCTCTTATTTTTCTCCTTCTCGTTTGTAACCCCACTGCAAACTTCGAGCACCTGGACTCAGAAATAAAGTCACCGACCGACTCAAACTGGACGTAGGGCACGTTGCCTGAACCAGTATAAACCCTGTGTCATTTAGTGCTAGACCACCTCTGATCACAACTTACGATAAAACTATAAATGTTTATGTGTTGTTCATCTTCTGCACCGACACCGTGGGGTTCCTTGCTGCATTGGAGCTAAAAAAGCAATAAAATGATACAGGAAACATGCTGTCACAGATCAGATGAACAAACTTCTGCTGCGTTCTCCATTCGTGGTGGACCAGCTGTGGTATTTATGTGTGTCGGTGCATGCACAGCTCAGCACTCAGCAGAGCACCGATGCATGGATCCATGTATGCATGCCATGCATGGCCGGCTAGTGCCTCTGGTGCCTGATCTGCTCCCTGAACTTGGCGATGAACTCGTCGGCCTTCCTGTCCACTTCCTCCTCCCCGTCCGGCTCCGCCTTCGCCGCCAGCTTCAAAAGCTCTTCATCCATAGACGTGTCGTCACCGTCGTTATGGTCACTGGCACAAGCGGCGAAGTCGCCAGGGACCGACCTTTCTGACGACACGGGTGTCATCTCATCGGACCCGTCGGCGGCGTCCTCATCCCAGTCGTCGGTGACCTCGCCGTCGTCGCTCAACAGCTGGTCGCCGGGCGCCGAAGGATGGTACCCCTGGACGAAGCCCCTCGGGACGGTGGGCGGCGTCTCCATCGCGGCATTGGACCCACGGGACTTGTTGGCGCTGTGCTGGACAAAGAACGGACGTTCAGACTGTGGCTGTGAGCACGGAGAAAAGTCTAGGGCGGCGTCGAGAACAGAGGGCGGCGAAGGGACGGCGCGCGCGCCGGCCCAAAACCCTGACGACGACGCGCAGCTATCCGTCTCTTCACCGAAACCGTCACTGGCATCGCCGCCGGTTTCGGACTCCCGCGCCGCAGGCGCAGGCTTCAGCCTCCGCACCGGCAAGGAAAGCGGCCTCTCCCGTGCGCCTTCCAGCCCGTCGTCATCGTCGTCGTCGTCGTCGTCGTCGCTCGGCACCGCGTGATGATCCGCGATCACGACGAGGGGGTCGTCGGGGTGGTACCGCGCGTTCCACGCCAGCAAGCTGTCCTTGGCGCTGGCGGCATTATTATTGCCACTGCCGTCGGCGGCGTCGTTGTTCCTCTGCGTGAAGACGCCGAAGGAGATGACGGCGCCTAGGAGGAAGAGGTGCGGCACCTCCCACACCGCCTGGGCCAGCGACGGCAGCAGCGCGAGGAGGCCGACGGCGGCGGCGAGAAGCACGGCCACGGGCACGAGGCCTGTGGGGATCGGCGGCCGTGAGACATGGCTGGTTTGCGTGGGGCTTGGGGCTACGCTGGCCATTGCGCGCGGGGAGGGAGAGGGAGCGAGGGAAACTAGAGCTCAGCAGGTTTGTGCGTGTGCGTGAGCATGCACGCTTCTTGTTCTTGGGTTGTGGTTTTGGGATCGCCGTGTTTGGCGTGTTTTGGCTGTAACCCTAGCTGCTACCGCCGTTGCCTTTGCTTTGGATTCCTTGCTTTGTGGCAAGGAGATAAGCACGCGGTGCCCGAGACGAGGCTTGGCTGCAAAGCAACAGTGGAGCAGGGAGGGAAGACGATGATGCGGTGTGGTTTTGGTTTGAAAGGCTGCCGGCTGGCTTGCCGGCCGCGAGGCCACTTTTGGTATAATCACATCACACGCCACGGAGACAGACTGACAGTCCGGATCAAACCTGAAGACCAACTGCATGCAGATCTAATGAATTCAAAAACCACAAAATGATGCGTGTATCCGGCCGGCTAGCTGCTGTGTCCATGGCAAAAGACAATAATCAATGATGCGTCCTCGAGAGCAGCGAACAAGAAATGAAAGAAAGGCCATGTTTTAGGGGGTGTTTGGTTTCATGGAGACGTTCGGATGCTATTTAGGAGAACTAAATATGAGTTAATTATAAAACTAATTACATAGATGGAGACTAATTTACGAGACGAATTTATTAAGCCTAATTAATCCACCATTAGCACATATTTACTGTAGCACCACATTGTCAAATCATGGACTAATTAGGCTTAAAAAATTCGTCTCGCAAATTAGCCACAATCTGTGCAATTAGTTATTTTTTCGTCTATATTTAATACTTCATGCATGTGTCCAAACATCCGATGGGACATGGACTAAAATTTTCCTGTAGGAACCAAACACCCCCCTTAGTTCACCCCAAATCCAAATTTTGACACTATACAAAAAGAAGATTCTCCGTCACATCAAACTTGCGGTACATGCATGGAGTACTAAATGTTGACGAAATCAAAAACTAATTGCACAGTTTGGTTGTACTTTGCGAGACGAACGTTTTGAACCTAATTAGTCAATGGTTGGACAATTATTACCAAATAAAAACGAAATGCTACAATACACTACAGTGCGCTGAAGAAAATTCGACGGCGCCAAATTCAGCCGAACTAAACATAGCCAAAGAAAGAAAGACGCAGACTTGCAGTGGAACAAAGCGACACAAGACACGACGCGAGCAGGGTCCCGCCCCGCCGATTCGTTTGGCAAAACACACACACCTGACCAAGGCACCGACAACCGCAGTCTCAGTGTCTGACCGCCACGCCGGCCGCTTTGTCTTGCTCCAGCAGACATCCACAATTCCACGTACCGGTGGCAATGATTCTCCGCTTGCAGAGGCGCCATCATTCTTCATCACTCCACATCATGGGTCATTGGATCTCTGAGTCTCAGGGCCTGTTTGAGTTTCAGGTAGCTAATTGTTAGTGAGGCCCCGTTTAGTTCCACCCAAAAACTAAAAATTTTTGTATAGTAACTGTCACATCGAATCTTGCGGCACATGCATGGAGTACTAAATGTAGACGAAAAAAAAACTAATTACACAGTTAGCCGAGAAATCGTGAGACGAATCTTTTAAGCCTAAATAGTCCATAATTGGACAATTTTTATCAAATAAAAACGAAAGTACTACAGTAGCCAAAAGCCAAAAATTTTCGGAACTAAACACGCCCTGAGCATCATTCTCCATCACTCCACATCATGGGTCATTGGATCTCTGAGTCTCAGGGCCTGTTTGAGTTTCAGGCAGCTAATTGTTAGTGAGCCTATTACTGATCTATTAGCTACCTCGTTTAAAAATATTCGTAGATTGCGCTTAGGACGTTCACAGCGTGACTTCGAACCATGCTGTTGACGAGAAACAAATGGAAACAGAGTTCGGCAAGTAGTAGTGTGTGCATCAACCTATATTACCTTTGAAACAATAAAAAGATATTTGTCGGGGACCTAATACTGGGTACCTAATGAGGTGGAACTAATAACCATCAAATGTTGATGCTCCCAAACAGACAAGAACGCAGCTACACTTCTTGCCCAGAGGACCGAAGATTGGCTCCGCCTCGCCCGACGGCTGAGGGCTGGCTCCGCCTCGCCCGACATCTGAGGGCAGGCTCCGCCTCGCCCGATAGCTAAGGGTTGGCTCCGCCTCGCCCGACGTCTGAGGGTAGGCACGACAGGACGTTCGAGTTAACCGCAGTACCGAGGACCATGCCTTACACGCCTGCAGGAAGGTACCGTCAGGACGGGCGCTTTAAGCCCTTTCCGACCTGACAGAGCCCGAACAGTGTTGTAGGCGCCGGCTTTTGTCCTGCAGTATTGTAGGCGTCGCCATTAGCCCTCGGGCGCGGATACTAACACAGGCATACGACAACCACTACCGTCCAAGAGAGGACTCACGTCATCAACAGTAACATGCGTATAGTCACTTCCCCGTCTACTCCCCGTAGAGTCATGGCTCGGCACCCTGACACACCGCACCGTCCGCTGGGGGAGGATGGGACGTGACCACTCGCTGAAACGAAGCTAGAGCCCGGCCCTATCAGGATCAGCGAAGCATGCTATCCCTGGCGTGGTCTGCCATGACAACAGACTCAGGGGAAAGAAAGACCCAGGCACCTTCGAAGGACATTCTCTACCTTTGGTTTTTTTTCCTCTTTTCTCCCATATGTAACACCTGCTCCTCCCTTGGTCTATAAAAGGGAGGGCAGGGCACCCCACTAAGGGACGGATCAATTCCACACACAATACACAGCTAAGCAGCAACTGAGCTCTTAGCATCCTTTCGACCTTTTCATCAGAGACTTGGGACCTGTCCCTCTCTCGACCATTTGTATCCCCTACTACGAACCTTTTTTCGGTACTAATAACACGAGCAGCAGCAAACTGGACGTAGAGACATTCTGCTCGAACCAGTATAAGCCTTGTGTCATTTAGTACACCATCCGAGCCTAACGCGTAATAAATATAAATTTACTAGTTGGTGTTTGTTCGAAACACCGATAATATTCTCTCTCTTGCTGTGACGTTGCATCGCTAGGCCTTGGTTGCGTTGATGAGCAAAAATTTTAATTCCCTATAAGTTCGACTCAAGTTTGGAGTCCGATTTTGCATCTGACAGTTACGGTCGATGTCCACAATGTTGTGTTCGATTTCTTTTGCCATGGTTTAATCTCAACTCAATACTAAAGCTGCTCTTAGATAAGAGGGGTGTACTGTCACTATGTTTTAAATTTAATGAATGCAAAGAAGTACTATGACATGACTAACTTCGTATTAATTAAATTCAGCATAAAAATATACAGGATTTTCCTAAAAACAGTTGCTAGATTTAATAGATAGCAAACTCTTTTTACTCATCACTTTTTTAGTTACAATAACAGCGCTGTAGTAGATGCAATGTTAGAGGCAGTAACAGCGTTGAGGTTACCAATTAACTATGCCAAAGCACTACCACTGTGCTAAGTGTTCTCTTCCTTATATGATAACAGTTAATCATAGTTGACAAAAGAAATTAGAAGCAAAGAGGTTAAAGAAAATTTACATGGTACCTCTTCATTTATCTAGATCCTTATATATACACCTCCATTTAGTTTATGATGGTCCAATTCTAAAATATCCTAGGTTAAAGAAATTTCACATGGTGCATCTTAGGGACCGATTGGACAACTAAAACGATTTGGATTCTTGTCTGGAACCCAAGAATCTGTGCCAAACATCACATAGATGAAATGTTTCTAGCATAAACGGTTCCAAGTGATTCAGATGTTTCTGCCTTCGAACATGAATCGGTGAAAACATGGTTTCGTAGTGATTCTGATTCTGCAGCCAAATAGTCTAGTGATTCTGATTCACCATCTGAAACGTTTCTCATGAAAATCTAGATTTAAAACGTTTCTATGAGAATCTGAATCATTACCAAACAGTCCCTTAGTTTCTCTAGAACCTCATAGTACTATTCTTTTTTTTTTTAATGTTGGTGGCTAGAAGTCTAAAATATCCTTCTAGATATTGATGTGCTAATCTCTTTCTTTGTGTTCACATCCTTCTAGATATTGTTGTGCTAATCTCTCTCTTTTATGTGTTCACAAGGAATTCAGTCGTGCGTCGAAAGGCACATGACTTCCGATAAGTTAGTTTACTCAAGTGAAGCTCCATTATTGCAATATTTGTTGCTTATTACTCATACCATGTTTGTTTTATGCTTCTATTATTTGGGTTTACCTCATTGTCTCACATGGTGAGAAGGCAAGTGTTTGTGCCCATATTGATTTCCCTAAAGTAAAAAACACAGCGTAGGCTGATGCATAATGCCCCTCCCTGTCACTTGAACAGATCAACGTTGCAAAACCATTACAAACCATTACAATTGATAAAACAATTCTCCTACAGTTGATAGGTAAAGAACTTGCAAAGACTTTGAAATGTTTTCCATTTTTCACTTTGAAATGTTTTCCATTTTTCCTAAGTCACGAAAAAGCTGTTAGAGTGAATCGGACGTGTTAGTAATTTTGCCATAATAGTCAGTCAAGTACATATTATAGCATCTCAAAAGGTGCATGGTCTTAGCATCGCAAAAAAAAAAAGATGGATAATTTGGCGCAGTCACGGCCCCGTTCGGTTTGCTGAAACTTGGCTAAATTGGTTGAAAAAATTGTTCTGGCTAAATTGTTGTGAGAGAAAAACACTGTTCCGACCGAAAAAATAAGCTGAATAGTACGGATTATAAGGTAAGCCGAACGAGGCCCACACACCTACTATGAGTTCACCCTATCTCTCCGATCGAAGATTTTGAACATCTCACATCTCACATCACTGCTAACCTGAACAGAGTCATATTACATATTTACATTACCTAAAAGGCTTAAACACCTTAGAATTTAATCCTTAGAATTGAATTCATTCTAATAATTAAGCTAATATGGTTATATATATAATATATTTGTATATTATTGTTAGCCATACAAGAGAGATACTTCTTTGTTGCATTTCTACTATAGCAAACGAGTTGAAGACCGTGCTACAAATTGGAGAGTAAAAACATATCATGGTGATCTACGGAATCAAATTCCATTCCACATCCTATGAATTTGAGATAGGCTTATATATGAACTTGGAAAAGTTGTGAAATATCAAATTCTAAACCAAATAACCTAATTTATTAAGTAGATTCCAATTCCTCCAAATAAAAGGGTGCAAACGCCCCTAAGTGATGCACCCGAAAAAAATTAAAGCTTTATCATTGCCGTCTTAAACTAAGATATTCAACCTCCTCGCAGCAGAGGACGCTACGTGGACAAACGACGGCTTAAGTATACTATTTCAACCATTTGGCAAACAATCATCTTCTTCAAGACGATGAAAATGGTACAGAAACAAATACTCTCTATTCGAGGCGAAAAGTTTCAAATAGATTCCTCACTATAGTTATATTTCCTCCACCAGCTTCCTTCTTATATATATAAAAGCTTGATCTTAGTCCGGATAGAATATAGTGCTACACTTAACTTAATTCTTTCCTTTTGACCAAACTGCTCCTAAGCACAAGAAAAGCTTAAAGACAACAAACAGAAATTCAGGTACACTACATACATTTCTTATCAATAACCTCTTTCCAACAAGAACTTGTTAATACATCATTATCATTTACTTTATTTGAAAAAAATATCAGATTGATTTCCATGTATATTCCTGTTGCATACATTTCTAATAAATAGTTTTTCACCAACAATGTACTATAATTACAGTTCACATTATTATACTTTTCTTTCCTTCAAACATAAGCCTATTAAATTCATTTCAGAGTAAATTCCCATTACCAATGACCCAAAATAATTTTGTTCTGTACAAAGCTCTGATAGCTTAGCTACTTGCAGCTGCAACACACCTTGCATATACCCCATACATATGCTACTAAGATAAAAACGGCTCTGAACCTAACATCCGACTTCAACTAAATCCACTAAGTAACGCACTAAATCCTCTACGTTTCTAATCTGTCTCACTCATAATACATGCAGGCCATTGGAAGCAAAGCACCACATGTTCAACACAACACAGAAAAAGTGATACAAGAAACAGCAGATCTGAACCTGCGTAGAAAAAATATTAGACAAAATTACCACACTACTCCATAAAAGGGTTCCTCGACAATGTTGGCTACCTATCAATGTTCCTTTCCATGGATAGCAACCTACCTATCTGTATAACAACACGCCATATCTCCTCTTCGTTACCGTAGTTCTTGCTACAAACAAACATACATATATGTCTTTTCACACATTAGTCTTATATAATGCGCAGGGCGCATCTCAGTCACTAGTTCTGCATCACTCTGTCGTGATTGACTCGGATTCCACTCATATTTGGCCTTCCAGACTTCCAACAAAACGCAAGTTATTTGCCTGGCTCTCCCCTGTCACATCCGTCTAACTTATTTCCTCAATCCTGAGATATAATAGATTTTCAGCTGTCCTAGGTCAAACCATCCTAACAAATTTGTATAGAAGAGTAGTAACATCTACCGTATTCAGGAGGTGAATTATAAAAATCCATTTCATTTATCTAATGAAACTAATTTGATATCACAAATATAGTTGTTCTTTTCTATAATTTTGGTTAAACTTAGAATGGTTTGACTAACCAAAAATCCAGTAGATTTCAGGGCAGAGGGGGTATAGGCAAAAATGTGGCCAGCACGCTACTTTGTATTTGATTTGTAGTGAAAGTAAAATCATAAACAGAAGTTATAATCCGAAGTGATGAAACTGAGGTATGCCCAAGTAAGCCGGTTTCCCACGAACAGAGAATAAGAGCTCATGAGACAGACTATGCATTTCCGAGGCACGATGGCCTTCAAAAGTTTCTCTCTTGAGAATATCATACGCAAAATCATTCATGATCCATGGCAGGGTATTTCTAACTGGATTACTGGAAATTGTTCAAACATGTGGATACCCTTCGATTCATTAATTTTTCTCAGAAAAAAGAAAAGGAAGAAGAACCTTTTACTTCATTAATTCAGTCAAAACTTTTTGTTCCTCTATTCTATGGCACAAATGGGTAGCTTACAGTATATCTATCAACAAAGTATTCTAGGTCTGTACTAAAATACAAAGAAGAGTTAAGAGTGTACAACATACAAGTCTAAATACGGACCTCTCTCTCCTAGATAAAAATATGAACTCTTGGCATATCTCCTTTCATTCATGCAAAAAGGAACTTGCGAGTAGCATTACTACACCTCTGGCCCCGAAGCAAAGAGGTTGACAAGGCCCCGGCAAGCTTGGACAGATACCTCGCTCGCCTGAAACATCTCTCCATCCAAGTTCCAGACACTTTCATCATGTGATGAGATAAAGGTAAATGCTGGTGTCTGCAGATAGGAAAGCTCTATTAAATTCAACCACAAGTCCACAAGAGATTAAACAGGACAAAAGGTATATCTACCTTGTGATGCTCAACAAATTTGAAGCTCAGAGGATCCAAACCCTTCTTGGTAAATTGTGTTAGATGCCTGTAGACAAAAAATATACTCCATGTAAAGGTGAACAAAACGTACAGAACAATTTGCCAACAAATACAATAAAGAAGAATAGCGAAACTGCTTGTTTTTCCTAAGAAAGCTACTTGACTTTACTTGGCGCGAGGCCGATTAGGTCATTATTAGGTAACGGATTTGCAAATAGAGAACTGCAGGAATAAATCCAATTTGCATTAGTTTCTGAAATTTAAAGCGAGTTCAGAAACTAAACTATATTTTAGCCTGTTTTTTAAAAAGGTTTCCAAGTCAAATTCATTTAAACAGTTTCTCAGGAAATTAGTTTGTGATTGTTTTCATCTTTTCCTGAGAAACAGATTTCCAATCAAAAGTAACTGGGAGTCTAGAAGACATTGGATCATGGGCTCAGCAAGACAGCAACATTTCGCTCACCACAAGTAAAGGGGAAGAGGGCAGTCTCTTATGAGCAGAAGATGAAGAAACCCATCCGAAAGGTGTGCGTCAGCTACCAGGCCATCAGGGGCTCTTTCATTACGACATGAAATGATAGCTGCACCAACGCTGAGGAAACGTCCTTCAGACCAGACCCACTTCTGGTTCTCGCATAATGTTCTGGAGTTCTCTGAAACATCTTCTGAATTTTGTCGAGATGTTGAAGCCTCTTTGCATACAAAGCAATTTGTTCTGCAGATTACTTTGCGAGGTTTCTTCCAATGAGATTGTAGTGGTTGTGCTCCAGTTATATCATCCTCTGCTGATGCTGTAAGTGAATGAGTGTATGGAATCTCAAGAAAAGCAACCTTTGCCTCGTATGACCTGAAAATGACCAGAGATTGTTATGTTGTCAACAGCGTGCTACAATAGTACGTAACCATTACTCACCTATGCTTCAGAAAGACCATTGTTCCAGAAAAGTCATAACGTGCAGGACCCATCCACCGGTACTTTTCGCTCTCCCTGATAACTTCTCCATAAAAGCCATATCTACAAGCAAAGTAAAGTGGCTATCAGCAACTATGCAGAAGATGACCTAATGTACAGTAGAGGAATTCGCAGATATCAGTTTTTATTAAAGACAGAAAACAAGGCTAAACACACTGTAGCCCCCCTCCCAAAACAGAGAGTGAAGGCCGAATTATTTTCCTTTGTTTTGGGTTATTATGGCAAAGACTTATGCAGGATGCATATGAAAGCTTGTTTAAGAAGTAGCTGACCAAGGACCAGTAATCAAACTCATCAAATTATCACACTCGAATTAATATAAGCACAGGATAATTCCTTGTTTTCAGGGATGCATCAGCAAAAAGCAAAATCGTGCAGAGTTATTTGCACCATGAAACTGTACTGTCTCATACAGGCAGTAGCATACCCTGCAAATGAAGCAGCATAGCGTACAGTAGGCAAGACCTCAGCTGTTGGGCTACTTTTCCATCTGACTACTTGAGCTATATCAAGTGATACCTTTCTGCCGAGAATAATAAGCAGAGCAGAGGTCACAGGATCTCTCTCCCCAGTTGTGCTGCAAAGACCAATGAGCGTTAACCGACAGCAAAAAACAGGAATTGATGAGTCCAAATTATGTAGTGGGATCCACACTTTTATTGAAAAAAAAAGGTTACAATTTGCATGGGTTACGGGAATTAAATGAACACTAAACTATGTTTTGAAAGAGCAGCCCAGTGGTACTTTGGCAAGTTTACCAATCACCATGGCTCATGTTTTTGCTGCACTACAGAGATAGTAATAGTGGAATTTGTACGGTGTTGAAAATGATAATCTCACATGGAATACCTACCATGGGGTACACAAAACTGAATACTCAAAATACAAACTGAGTGGGATAGGACCGCAGCAATAAACAGCGATCAAAATAATGAGGCGAGATCTACTGATGAGTATCTTAAACACTACCTGAGAACAATAGCATCAGTTGAGCCAGAAGGAATTATGCCAAGCCTAAACCAGTCATTTGGGAAGGCAACTAAGTTATCCTGATCTGCAGAAGCATGAAGTTGAATACGAAACAGAAGCTCTCTATTTTAATCAGTGAACCTCAGGAGTTTTAAGATATAATAAGTAGGATCACCAAGTAAGAATTATTCACTAACCTCCAATGCATGGTTCTTTAGTAGAATCTGCAAAAAGAAACCATGAAATACTTACACGAGAACTTCCCATAAGACATGCACAATATGTAAACACGAGCATACTTGATGATGGTATCTCTAGTCCTGTAGGATGTGAAGTTGAAAGAAGAGGTTCTTGGTCATCACATTTACTTGAATTCCCTGGAAATATGGCATTCCCAGAATCTGGTGTGGGTATACTAGAGTTTATCCAATTTCTTGTCTGTTCTTCACAGTTATCATTGCTTCCAACATATCCAAACCCCTCAGGAGTTGGGGGATAAGAAACCTTGTGCCTCGAGCTAAGTATCCCATTCAGAATTTCATTAAATAGACCGTCACCACCCTAGAAATGCAAAGCTTGAAAACATTATGAGTAACAACAGGAGTTTCTCTTTTCGGTTTAATGTAACCTTGTTTTCCTCTTAACAGAACACAGTGAAAGGCTTTCAAACTTGTATACAAAAACTTGACAATATGCAGGAAGTGAAATCGAGTGAAATATTCACCAACTATTCCTGTGTGACTAGCTAAAAGTGTGTTAACTACTAATGGTTTTACAGAAGGTCAAAAAAGCCAGCAAAAGATTAGTGCACATTTTATGCTCACATGGATGCTACCTAGTTCTAGTTTATCAAGAAGGTGGTATATTTATGCTCACATGGATGCTAGCTAGTTCTAGTTTATTAAGGTGACATGCATTTGACACTTAAATTTCCTATCAGTTTCCTGACCAAATATGGTAGATTAGGATTGTGTAATCCCGGCTTGCCTTATCTCTAGGGAGGCTTCTTGCCCCCTAAGCAATGTACTCCTATATAATCCGCTCACGAGGCTCAGCAATACAATGGACTATTCCACTAATTCTGTTCCTCCTACACAAAATAAATTGTTCATGATGACTAGGCATCATCATTATAAAACTTGCCCGATAATTTGAGAAAATATAAGGTGATAAAAAGTACAGTGAACAGAATTGGAATTTGATTGTCCTACCACTGCAACAACACCATCAAACGCCTTCAGTTCTATATCTGATAATGATGATAGTGTGTCATATGCATGCCCTGCTCTCTCTGTCACTATCACCTGAAACCAACATTAGGGGTGAAACTAAGTCAGACCACTGGAGTTATTCATAAATGGGCAAGCAATTCTGATATCACAAAATCATAAGAAATAAAGTTTACCTTTGTTTTTATTTTTGCTCTAACAAATAACGCAGACACTGTTTCCCAGTTCCTGACCCCTCTACCTTTTCCACATAATGGATGAACAAATACCTATAACGTGTTGACGAGTTATCTCAATAGCAGACAAATAATGAGAAGAAGAAATATCAACTATCCATAGCATGTCTGCTGAAGTGCTACGGTGGTCAAGAGGAGAAGAAAAGAAATGCATCATATCTACCATTAAGTTCTTTGGTCTAACGCCTTCATTGTTTATGCACAAGACGAGACGCTCAAACCAATCTTTGCAGATCTTCAAGTCTTTGTGACCAAAAATATATTCACAAGGTACCCATGGAGAAGGGTGTTTCCTTCTTCTGGTAATCCCATGTACGACAAACCGGTGCATCTGCATGAGCATAAGATTTGTTAGGATACATATAGTGTGAGGTTCAGACATAGATAGTTCTTTTAGTTTCAGTCTCAGCTTTGCTTGTAAGTCAGGCTCCCTCTCTTCAGTTCCTGTTTTGCTTTTACAAGACTTGTACAGTTTACTTTTCCCTTCTTTTTATATATTATTACTTATTGCAGTACCCCTGCTGTTTTCCCGTCAAAAAATAGGAAGCAGTTTTCCTATTTCTACTTGCATCTCAGAACATGGAATCCGCGAGTACATAATCTGTCGAGTGAATATTAAGTTTTTTGTGCAATATTTGCAAAAATTATGAACACCATTTGAAAACTTTCATTTGATTCATCAATAAAGGGAGTTATGATCAGCAGATTAGTATAATGTTAGTGACAAAGGAGTATATCAAGTTTGTTCAAATAGCATATGAGACTTGGGAGAAAGCTAGTAGCTACACAAAGAAACAGGATGGAACAACCTATCTAATATTGGTTGGCAGAATCGTTTGATGTATCTTGGAGAGAATTAAGTGTATAATAACCAGAAGGAATGCCATAACCTCGATATTTTTCTTGCCTTGAATAGCAGTCCTTGTATACCAAGGCCCACAGATAGGACCCTTATCAAGCATCTCTATGGCATAAACATCTGAAAACTTGATTTTGCTGTCTAATTTAGGCTGCAGTGTAATGGATGACCAACATGAAGAGGCCAGTTCCTGAAAAAAAAATGGCAACATGAGCACAATTACATGGGTACATAGAAAGAGGAATATTGGAACCTCCTGCTGGCACTTATCATTTGGAACTAAAAAGTGAAAATTGAGGGCAACACCAAAAACTGGCATAGCTCCTTCTGCTGTGACTGATTTAAATGCATGTAAAAGAAGAGAATATTCTACCGTAACAAGCATAAAAATCAATCAATTGCTTCCCGTGTGAGGATTTTATGTGAGGCTGAGGCCTGGTGGCACATATCGTATCAGTGGTGTTATTTTTCCACTTGGTGATCTATGCAATGGTGCTGACCAAGTGAACTTAGTACTGTATATTCACACACATATGCCAAGGGCACTCCCTTAAAAGCATTCATGAGGCTAACCTTCACAGGCACAGAGGAGGATTGTGTTTCTAGTTTGGAGTACTTAACTAGGATTTGCATGTTTTCTTCTCTTGCAAAAGGATGTCTTTTTCAGGCTTTCAGCCAACAAAGCACTCCACATCACAAACACCTAAAACGGCCTCTTCTGGTAGGTTATTATACGGATACTTAGACTGCCCAAGACGGTGATCCTGTGCATTGTGCAATCTCACAGTTTCCATCCACTCTTTTCGTGAATCCTCTCCCAATTTTGTACAAGTATAGTGAATCAAGCACCCCATAAGTTCAAAGTGGTGGGGCTGCATTTTGCAATTGCAACCATACTCATCTTCTCACCGCCTTCCTATCCATCTTCTCAGCTCTTCGATCGAACACCCAAATCAACAAATCACCGGCCCTGTCACACTTTGACTCAAGCACGCACAAAACCCTTTCAATCAAGCGTCACAAGGAGGTTTAAACCCGTAGGATCTGAAGCCAGCCTTGAGCGATCCCAAAAGAGCGAAGGGACATGGATGGCATCACGGGGCTGGGGCGCATACCGGGTGGAGGGGCTGTACAGAGAGCCGTTGCGGCCGACGGTGACGGCGACCTCCCCGAGGCCGTCCAGGAACAGCACCTCGCCGCCGTCCTGCATGGCCTCTTCGGCGCGTGCTCGCGTGGGTACCTCTTTCTTTCCCGTTGCTGGTGTGCTGCTTGTGCTTTCGGTGGGGAGCGTTAGAGGGGAGAAGAACACGGAAAAATTAGCCCTCGTTTAGTTGGACCCAAAATCTAAAAAGTTGCTACAGTATCTGTCACATCGAATGTTTGTGATCCGTGTATGGAGCATTAAATATAGACGAAAAGAAAAACTAATTACACAGTTTGGTGGGAAATTGCGAGACGAACGTTTTAAGCCTAATTAGTCAATGTTTGAATACTATTTGCCAAATAAAAACGAAGATACTATAGTAACCCCAAAATCTAAATTTTGCGAACTAAACACGGGCTTAGTTGCTTTTCGGGCTGGATATTTGTGTTCGTGGAATTGGGGGATTTGGGTCCGTGGACGTTTTCCGGCTATTGACGGAAACCGGGGAAGAGTGCGGTTGGAGAGTGACACAGCTAGCTAAAGGTCAAGGCCCCATGTTGATCCCTTCGAGTCCTCCGGAATCCGGATTCTGAAATTCAGAGAAAAAAGATATCATAGGCCTTGTTTAGATCGCCGTTAGAAATCAGTATCTGGCACTGTAGCACTTTCGTTTGTATTTGATAATTATTATCCAATCATGGCCTAACTAGGCTTAAAAGATTCGTCTCGTAATTTACAATCAAACTGTATAATTAGTTATTTTTTTTATCTACATTTAATACTCCATGCATGTGTCCAAAGATTTGATGTGATGGAGAGAGAGTGAAAAAACTTGGAATCTAAACAAGGCCATAATCTCTAGCATCTTATCCAAACAGTTAAAATTTTAGAATGATTTTAACTCAAGAATCTCGAAATCCAATAAAACATTTGGGATTTTTTATCCGGATTCTCATAATCCCTTATGATTCAAACGGTAACTGAGTTGCCTCAAACGCTAGTGGTTTGATTTTTGACCTGCACCATGCATTATAGTTTCTTTTAGAAATCTATATACTCCTATTTGCAAACTCATTAGTATATTTATCTCCTCATGCAAGATATCTATATATCAGCAACTTTTTAGCACATGTAATTATGATAGTGATCTTTTCATCAAAGCTATTTTTATATCAATGAATTACATCATTTATTAACATTTATTTAGTTATCCACTATATCCACATATATTCATTTATGATAATTTATTCCTTCATGTAAGTAAATACAAGTAGTCTAATTTTATTCTAAATTATTCGTGTTCATTGCAGCAGATGATATATCTCTGACTCTATAGGTTTGATTATTTACCTAGAGGTCCTCCATATTGATTTTTTTCATTCTAAGTTTCAAATCCTATGAAGTTCTCTTATTTTTCCTTCGTTCTAAACTAGAAAAATATGCCTTCAATGTCTCAACACCAAGCCAGCATGGCTAAGGACATGCCCTCACGCCACCCACATTGTTGCTTCTGTTATCAACATCTATTTTGTAGCTAGTGTATCCCCCGTATGTTTGAGGCTAAATCTTACACACATGTCTCTTACTATATCTCGCTATACTCACAATTTTAGGACATAATTGGAGGCTAGCAGCCTAGGTTCAAACCAATGCCCAGACTAATCGTCGATCCTATTCCAATCCTCTTAGGCCTCTCGCATAGGGAAATACTGATCAGCATACCTCTTTCAAGGCATCATTGTTGTGGCAGAACTAAATCTTGCATGTGATCATTGTTCCCGTCAAGAGAGGTGTAAGTTTGACTTTGTTTTTTTTTTTTTTGCATATTTTCACAGTACGAATTCTTTATACGAGACCAAATTATTAATAATAATACACATAAACGTTAATATCTTTGTTTATATTGTGCCGGAGCCTATTAAGTTACATGTGGCACTCATGTAGGATATAAGGAATCAACTAGAGGGGGGGGGGGTAATGGACGATGACCACTACAAACAAAGACATTAGAAAATTTTAATTAGTAACACAAGCGATCCCTAATAAGCTATTTCTTAGCTAGTGGTGTTTGCAACCTAGAGGGTCAAGCGAACAATTCAAGTCTATGGAAGTAAAAACACCATAAAGTAAATCTTGAATTGACAAAGAGCTCATGAGATACCACAAGTTATGTCATAAGATTTTTCCTATGATATTGGTGACTTTGTCGCACCCCTTGATCCATGTTGAGGTGAGATCAATGGTTCACCGCTCCTCTATCAAGCTTTCAACTCAGCAAGGTTGTCTTAGTACCTTGAGTGCCTGGTCTTGATCCTAGCTAAAACCAAGGAGCTATTCAATACGCACCAACACTAAAATCTTGATCTTAATCTCGATTCCACTAAATTGCTCTTTGCTTTCTTCGATCGGGTGAGCATATGAACCCCTCACAATCTTCTTCAAAGCACCAACACAATCTTCTACATTATGCCTAGGCGGAGTCCGTAAGTTCCAAGCTGTCTAGATGGTACAACCACCAAGAGTAGCAAGCAAACATGCTTGCAAGACTATCTTCTAGTGCCACTTGATCAATCTACACTAGAATCTAGCTCACGTTCTCAAAAGATAAAATCCTATGCAAGTGTATCAAAGTAGATGCTCAAAGTATGCTTTAGTATGTGTGTGAGGCTTTTGTAAGTGTCCAAGAGAGGTCCCTATGACTAGGCGAACCAATATATATAGCCTCCGAATACACACTAGCAGTTATACCCTATTTGTGTAGAAATTGTGTGCACCGAAGAAATACTCAATGGTAACTGACATAGTGTCATAGTCGTACTAAACATTGGTGACTTCTTCGATGATGCATCAGAGAGTTCCTATGAACTCTACAACCCCTGCTTTAAAAACATGCTCACTGTGTTCAAGCTTCTATGCATCCCTCTGGTGGAGCACCGAAGAAATCTAGTGAGTTCAAGACGAGTTTTGGTTAGAAAATATCTTTATTGGACCCACTCTCTTGTGCAAAGCTTTGGTGGTGCACTGGACAATTTTGGTGACCCTAAAAATTGGTTCGATGCGGGACCCATGGGGTTTCCCACGGAGAAGAGAGAAGAAGACCTAGTCCAACTAGGATTCCCTACATGTAATCCTACTAGGATCTCTACTTTGTAACCGACTAGGACTCACGCCTCTCCTGGACTATATAAAGGAGGGCAGGGGTCTCTAGATCGAGACATATAACCAACATAACTCACAACCACAACATACCTCGCAACACAACAAATAGCGCAGGGCGCAATATACTATTCACACCAGACTGGACGTAGGGCGCCGTGACTTTCTGGCGTGCCGAACCAGTATAAATCATTGTCTCCCTGCGTTTACCATCAAGTTCTTGCAAACGCCGATACCCCTCCGAACAAATCACCGTCCTGGGTACCCCGTGACGGGTTTCCGGTGGTAAAACATCGACAGCTGGCGCGCCAGGTAGGGGACTCTTGGCGCTTTGCGTTCGAGAGCTCGGTCGACCTTAAGATCAAGATTTGTCGCAGTTCTCGTCGGCCTCGTCGACAACTCACTGCGGTTTTCGTCAACAACTCGCTACAACTCTCGTCGGCATGGACGATAACATCCACATGGGATCCCAACTCCAGCAGCCGGTCAACAAGCACTGCCACTGAAGACTACAAGCGATCAAGCAACATGCAAGTCGGAGCTTTCCCTAGAACAAGTCAATCAGCACCGCAATTCATCTGAGTCCAATACATCTCAAAGCCAAAGAAGGATCGGTCAGCATCAACTATGGCAAGAAGTCATGGTGATGTCTACTCAAATTCGGACACTAATTCTACTCTGATACGATAAGTACACAAAAAATTTCACCAGTCCAACTGTCGATGCGGGACCCACAGGATACCCCGCAAGGGAGAGAGAAGATCTAGTCCAACTAGGATTCTTCCTATATAATCTTAGTAGTAGAACTATCAGGTAATCCTATTAGGAAATCTCATTGTAAACCGACTAGGACTCTGGCCTCCTGACTATATAAAGGAGGGCAGGGCTCCTAGGAGAACAGAGCAGATCATAATCAATCCAACGCAAAGGCTAAGGCCGACTGGACGTAAGGTTATTACTCGATCTACGATCGAGGGCCTGAACCAGGATAAATCGGCTGTCTCTTGCGTGAACCATCGAGTTCGACATATGCCGAAGCCTGAACATACTGCCCCGGGTACCCCCGTGGCAGGCTATCGGTGGTGAAACATCGACAGCTGGTGCGCCAGGTAGGGGATTTCGGCGACTTTGCTTCCGAGAGCTCGATGGACCTCGACAACATGATTTTCCCGACGGGATCAACTTTCATCTTCGGCTCATGGATCTGCGAGGCAGACAACAACGGCAAGCTTCAAAGCCATCTCCTCGAAGATCCAGATCATCTAAAAGAAGTTCCTATTTCAACAACTACAACGGATCAGCTCACCAGAAGATTCGCGCAGCTCATAGTATCCGAGTCAAATCGGATTTCACGACCACTCGTATCCGATTCGAATTCAAGCTCCAAGGCGAAGTTTTATCCGAGTGCTTTCAAGAAACCGAGTTCTTTTTTGGCAAGATTCCAGAGCACAACCCAAAACAACTCGGATTACCCTCAGAATTTCTCTCAAGAAGTCGAGTTCTTTTCCATTTGGGCTCGACAACATGGCAAAATCCTATCAGGGACAGGTTGAAAGATTTTTCAATCCAAGATTCGGGATACCACTGACAGGAGCTCAGGAGGGTCTCGTGCTAACGATAACATCGCAGGACTGTATCATCCACTGGCCGGATTCCGTTCCTAAGGGTAGCAGAACCCAACTAGTCGGCACAACAACAACAGCTATTTTACCTTATCAAGAAGGAGACTCGATCTACGACACCGAGGCATCCACTAAAGTTATCAGCGACTCCGACAGCATGAAAACTAACGCCAATAACAGAACGACTCATGCGCGAGAAGTGCTCATGGTTCGATGACCGCGGTCACCATTAAATCCCCTGGAAGCACCTGATGTCAGATCATCAGATGAATCAGAATCCAACATATCACCCTTTGCCCAGGGCTACGACGGAGAAACAGATAGTCAGAAATAAGCTAGAGAAAGAAAAAACAAGTTGAAGCAAGGGCGCCAACACCGTGCTAGGCAGCACAGGGAAGCTTGGATCAGATACGAGTCAGAATTGGCTGAGTACGACAAAAGAAAATCGCAACAAGTCAAAGGAAGACGCACGGCGAATACGCCTTACGATAAGATTCGAGAAGCATTAGAAGAACTCGGAGCAACTTCGCATCCTGGTGAGAAGTATGAACAGCTCCAGGACTTGCTCCGATCGACAATCCCGAGAACGCGTGAAGAGAAAGCTCGATCAAGACTACCCGCCAGATCAACAACCCACCGGCAAGAAGATCAAAATCAAAGGAAATCCGCTTTCGAAAGACTTGGGCCGGGTGGAAGCCATGACGGAGGAAGTAGGAAGGAACATAATCAAGGCCACCGATTTGAACAACTAAGGAAGACTAGGAGCAGGGTTCCTACCCAGACAACCTCGCAAGATTGTTCCCATCAGAACGACAGTTGGCCAGAGGAAGGCGCCGAATCTGAATTCAAAGAAACCAAGGCACACAACAGGTTCCCCTGCTTCGCGAACAGGCTCGCATTGGTGCGATTACCTCACAAATTCAAACCATCTAATCACTCCAAGTATGATGGCAAAACTGAACCAAAGCAATGGCTCAGAATATATTCACAATCGATTGAACTAGCCAGAGGAGACGACGATATCAAAGCCCTTTTCTTCCCCATGGCACTAGAGGCCATGCCCCTCCAATGGTTCGATAAACTAAATCCAGGATCTATCAGAAATTGGGAGGATTTGCAAAGAGCTTTTTGTGAGAATTTCGCAGGAATCATTACACACCCAATCACTCATGCAGAACTAAAAGGACTCAAGCAAAAGGGAGGTGAAAGTCTTAGAAACTACTATCGACGATTCGGCGAACTACGAGCTCAAGTGCATGACATAACCGAACGAGAAGTAATTGAAGCTTTCTCTCACGGAATCATGGCTAGATGGCAATTTCAAGACTTCTGCAAAGAAAATCCGAGAAACAATGAAGAATTCAGACGTACAGTAGAAAAGATGATTACTGCAGAAGAAAAAACACGAGAGAGGTTCCCGGACAGAAGCAACCAAGACAACCTGGACAAGCAAAATCACCGAAATAGCAGACATCAAGAAAGAAAACGTAGACCAGACAATACTGTGGCAATGGCCGACAAATCAAAGAAGTTTCCCAAACCCAGAAGATATGATGACATTGAAAACATACGTTGCCCACTGCACCCTAGTGGGAGGCACACCATCGGAAATTGCTACACTTTCAATGATCGATACACAAGAAAAGATAATAAGGAAAACACCAAAGAGGACAATCAGAAAAGAGAAGAAGACAACCACGAGGACAAAGGATTCCAAAAACCTAGGGGAACGGTAGCAGTGATTTTCTCAGGGGCTCCGGATTGCAGAAGCAAACATCAAGAAAAACTAGCACTGCGGACCATTATGACAGCAGAACCGGCTACACCAAGATACCTCAATTGGTCACAGTATCCTATCCAATTTACCAGAGAAGACCAATGGACTAGCGTGGGAAACGCAGGCCATTATCCATTGGTTCTAGATCCGACTATTGCTGGTATGACCGTCACCAAAGTACTAATCGATGGAGAAGCTGGACTTAACATCATCTTTTCAGAAACTCTAAGGAAAATGGGACTACAACTCGCCGGGATAATTACACCAACAAGCACACCTTTTTATGGAATAGTACCCGGCAAAGCAGCCATGCCACTCGGACAAATTACTTTACCTGTTACCTTTGGAACTCCTTCAAACTACCGAACAGAGTTTATCAAATTTGAAGTCGCCGACTTCGATTCATCATATCATGCAATCCTCAGACGTCCAGCACTGGCCAAATTCATGGCAATACCACATTATCCGTACTTACTGCTTAAGATGCCAGAACCTAACGGTATCCTTTCCCTTTGAAGCAATTTAAAGCGCGCTTTTGACTGTGACGTTCAGGCGATCCAAATTGCAGCTAAAGCGCAAGCCGACAATGGAAGAAAAGAAATAGCCGCAATCGCTGCAGAAACAAGCCAAGAAGAATTAGAAATACCGGCTAAAAAGCCTAGCATCATCGCACCACCAAAAGAAGCCGACGTCAAGCAAATCGACTTAGGCACAGGCGATACCTCCAAGACAGCAACTATCAGTGCTCACCTCTCGGCAAAATAGGAACTCGCGCTCACCAACTTTCTTTGGGACAACAAAGATATCTTCGCTTGGAAGCCAGCCGACATGCCAGGAGTCCCAAGGGAGTTGGCTGAGCACAGAATTGATGTTAACAAAAGCTCCAAACCTATAAAACAACGGCTACGACGATTCTCACCCGACAAGAAGGCAGCAATTAAAAAGGAAATAACAAAACTGATGGCAGCCGGATTCATCAAGGAGATCCTTCATCTAGATTGGCTAGCAAACCCGGTCCTTGTATAGAAGAAAAACACGGACGAGTGGCGTATGTGCGTCGATTACACAGATCTCAATAAACATTGCCCAAAAGATCCGTTCGGGCTACCACGCATTGACCAGATAGTTGACTCGACAGCAGGATCTGCGTTATTATCTTTTCTCGATTGCTATTCAGGATATCACCAGATCGCACTAAAAGAAGAAGACCAGAGCAAGACATCTTTCATCACCCCGTTTGGTGCCTACTGCTACAAGACCATGTCGTTTGGACTAAAGAACGCTGGCGCCACATACTAAAGAGCTATCCAGACTTGCCTTGGGAATCAAATCGGTGAAAATGTGGAGGCATACGTGGACGATGTGGTGGTGAAAATAAAGAACCCAGAGACTCTAATTGAAGATTTAAAGTAAACCTTCGAAAACTTGAAGAAATGGAGATGGAAATTGAACCCAAATAAATGTGTATTTGGAGTTCCCTCAGGACAACTACTCGGATTTTTGGTCAGTCAGCGCGGGATCGAAGCCAGCACCAAGCAAATTCGAGCTATAACAGAAATGGGCCCACCTAGAAGTGTCAAAGATGTGCAGAAACTAATAGGATGCATGGCGGCCCTCAACCGTTTCATATCAAGACTCGGCGAAAAGGAGTTACCTTTCTTTAAACTACTAAAGAAGACAGACAAGTTCGAGTGGACAATAGAGGCCGACGAAGCTTTCAAAAAACTTAAAGAATACCTCACTTCATCACCTATCCTGACACCTCCAAAGAAAGATGAAGATATGATGCTATATATCGCGGCAACTCCTACCGTAATCAGCACAACAATAGTCATAGAAAGAGAAGAACAAGGGCGCGTGTATAAAGTGCAACGTCCAGTATACTACATCAGCGAAGTACTGTCAGAATCCAAAATCCGGTACTCGCATGTACAAAAACTACTCTACGCTCTACTCATTACCTCACGGAAGCTTCGCCACTATTTCGAAAGCCACAAGATTACCGTAGTGACAGATTTTCCACTCAGAGACATCCTACACAATAAAGATGCCACGGGGCGCATATCCAAATGGGCAGTTGAAATTGGAGCTCTTGACATCAATTTCACCCCACGGAAAGCAATCAAATCTCAAGCCCTCGCCGATTTCGTGGCCGAATGGACAGAGATTCAACAGCCTTTATCAGATACAATCCTTGACCACTGGAAGATGTACTTTGACGGATCACTCAAACTAGGCGGGGCCGGTGCAGGCGTTCTCCTCATTTCTCCAGAAGGAAACCAACTCAAGTACGTCCTTCAGATATTATGGCAAGCTACAAATAACGAAGCAGAATATGAAGCCCTCATCCACGGGCTACGAGTGGCGATTACCCTCGGAATAAAAAGATTACTCGTATACGGCGATTCAGCAGTGGTCATCAACCAAGTCAACAAAGATTGGGACTGCACCAAAGAAAACATAGGTGCTTATTGTGCTGAAATACGGAAACTTGAAAAACATTTCTAAGGATTAGAAATTTTACACGTCCTACGCGATTCCAATATTGCAGCAGATGTCCTTGCCAAGCTCGGATCAGACAGAGCAAAGGTTCCACCCGGCGTATTCATAGAAGAGCTATCAGTTCCCTCTATCAAACAACCCGGTGAAACAACACAGGAAATTCAGGCTAAAGGCATTCAGATCTTGATAATCAACACTTCATGAACCCAAGTTTTCATTGACTATATCAAAGAAAATAAACTGCCAGCAGATAAAGTAGAGGCCACACAAGTTGTTCGCAGAAGCAAAAACTATGTTCTAGTAGGGGATAAACTCTACAGAAGAGCAGCATCATCAGGAGTACTACTAAAATGTGTCTCATTTGAAGAAGGCAAAGAAATCCTAGATGAAATACACTCAGGTTGCTGTGGAAATCATGCCGCTTCAAGGACACTGGTTGGCAAAGCATTTCGCACCGGATTCTACTGGCCAACCGCTTTGAAAGACGTAGAAGAGCTTGTCAAAAAATGCAAAGGTTGCCAAATGTTTGCAAGACAAGCCCACGTACCAGCTCACAATATTATCTGCATCCCACCCGCTTGGCCTTTTTCCTGCTGGGGGCTAGATCAAGTAGGACCCCTGAAAAAAGCAAAAGGCGGCTTCGAGTACATCTTTGTAGCAATCGACAAATTCACCAAGTGGATTGAATACAAACCACTCGCGAAGTACAGCGCAACCAAAGCAGTCGAGTTCATCCAAGACATTATGCACCGCTTCGGCATGCCCAATCGAATCATCACAGATCTAGGCTCCCCTTTCACAGCTACAGAATTCAAGGGCTGGGCACAAGACTGTGGTTTCAGTATAGACTATGCGTCTGTTGCACATCCAGAGGCCAACGGACAAGTAGAAAGGGCTAATGGACTCATACTAGCCGGATTAAAGCCAAGATTATACGAAGAACTAGTGGACTATGGATCCAAATAGATTGAAGAATTACCGAAGGTAGTATGGGGACTACGAACTCAAATAAGCAGAGCAACAGGCTACTCACCTTTCTTCCTAGTTTACGGGTCAGAGGCCGTACTGCCCGCCGATTTGATCTGGACATCCCCAAAGATAGAGCAAAACGATGAAGGAGAAGCGGAACACACAAGAAGATTAGAACTCGACAGCTCAGAAGAAATCAGAGTAAACGCTACCCTCCAATCAGCCAGATACCTACAAGGTTTAAGACGGCATTACAACAAGAGTACCCAACCTCGATCACTACAAGTCGGAGACTTAGTACTAAGAAGGATACAGAAGACTGACGGATGACATAAGCTACTCAGTCCATGGGAAGGTCCCTTCATTATCACAAAAGTCACCGGACCAAGCACATACAAGTTAATAACCGAAGATGGAAAAGAAGTCAGCAATACATGGCACATCAGCCAGCTAAGAAGATTCTACGCGTAGAAACAACTCAAGAAAAAATAGATATGCAAGCCACAAAGGACCAACGTTCACAATCGACGAAAAGCAATACTCTTCAACAACATATGTAGTAGTTTATACTCATGATCAATAAAGATGGCATTCATCCACAGCATGTCTTGTCATGACCTTCAACGAGTTGTTTTCACGAAACAAAAAAGCAAAATGGCTGAAAACATGCCTGAGCATCCCGGCCGAGAGCAAAATAGCTGAAAAAACGCTTGAGCCCGCCGATGAGGGTAGCTAAAAGCTAACACCCGAAACAAAAAAGCAAAATGGCTGAAAACATGCCTGAGCATCCCGGCCGAGAGCAAAATAGCTGAAAAAACGCTTGAGCCCGCCGATGAGGGTAGCTAAAAGCTAACACCCAAAACAAAAAAGCAAAATGGCTGAAAACATGCCTGAGCATCCCGGCCGAGAGCAAAATAGCTGAAAAAAACGCTTGAGCCCGCCGATGAGGGTAGCTAAAAGCTAACACCCGAAACAAAAAAGCAAAATGGCTGAAAACATGCCTGAGCATCCCGGCCGAGAGCAAAATAGCTGAAAAAACGCTTGAGCCCGCCGATGAGGGTAGCTAAAAGCTAACACCCGAAACAAAAAAGCAAAATGGCTGAAAACATGCCTGAGCATCCCGGCCGAGAGCAAAATAGCTGAAAAAAATGCTTGAGCCCGCCGATGAGGGTAGCTAAAAGCTAACACCCGAAACAAAAAAGCAAAATGGCTGAAAACATGCCTGAGCATCCCGGCCGAGAGCAAAATAGCTGAAAAAACGCTTGAGCTCGCCGATGAGGGTAGCTAAAAGCTAACAAAAAGCAAAATGGCTGAGTCGACTGAAATTTAACTTCAAAAGACCCTCCAGCACTTCGTTCCGAAAAGCAAGAGGCTCAGGGGCTACATCTAGATAGGAATACTTTTTCCTCAGAAAAGCACAAGCGCCACTCAAGAAAGCACTCGGATGCCGAAGTTTGTCGACGCAACATTCTATACCGAGTCGTTTTACATAGCGCAGGCAAAAGGTTGTTAACGCAAAGATCTACATCTAACAAGTCATAGCGCAGACAAAGCACTCGACGGATCACAAAGGAGGAAGAAAAGAAAAGTACTCGACAAATCGAGGGGCCTCGTCAGAATAACGCACAGAGTTGTTTTACGGAGCAGAGACAGGAACAGGACAAAGTACTCAGCAAGTCAAGTAACTTCAACCGCACCCAGGCAAAGAATACATCAACAAAAATAAAGAATCTTCATTTAAAAAGGAGTGTAATATTACAAGGGGATGCTCAATCGAGTCAGGCGTTGTCATCAGAAAGGGAAATGTCAATATTTAGACTATCTACAACCCTACTGGCTAGATCTTCGACCTCAGGCTCCATCCTTTCAACGGCGTCAAGATATTCTTGGCTTTCAGCTTCTTCTGCTATCTTGGAGAGAGGTGCCTCTGGAGCAAGGACCCGGACCTGGGCCAGCACATTCTTGGTACATACTTGGGCACACCTCTTCGTGAACTCTTGGAAACGAGTCGGAATCCGAGGAATGAACTGCTGAAAGGTCCTAATGGCTAGAGGAGGGGTGAATAGCCTAATAAAATTTCTACAATAACACTTAACAAAGTGGTTAGACAATTATGAGGCGAAGCGAGTGTTGCGCTAGCCTACTTAAAATGCAAGCCACCTACCACAATTCTAGTTTAGATAGTGTCTATTCACTCAATAGCAAAGACACTATCCTATGTTAGTGTGCTCTCAAAGACTAACTAAAGAGCCACACCAACCAAGCAAGCAAGCTCTCACAACTAGCTACACTAAAGAGCTTGTCAACTAGTTTGCGGTAAAGTAAAGAGAGTGATTAGGATAGTTATACCGCCGTGTAGATGAAGTACCAATCAATCAAAGAGATGAATAACAATGGAGACCAATCACCTCGGAATCAAAAGGATGAACACAATGATTTTTACCGAGGTTCACTTGCTTGCCGGCAAGCTAGTCCTCGTTGTGGCGATTCACTCACTTGGAGGTTCACGCGCTGATTGGCATCACTCGCCAAACCCTCAATAGGGTGCCGCACAACCAACACAAGCTGAGGATCACACAAGCCACAAGCAATTTACTAGAGTACCTTTTGGCTCTCCGCCGGGAAAAGGTCAAGAACCCCTCACAATCACCACGATCGGAGTCAGAGACAATCACCTCCTCCACTCAACGATCCTTGCTGCTCCAAGCCATCTAGGTGGCGGCAACCACCAAGAGTAACAAGAGAAATCCGCAGCGAAACACAATCACCAAGTGCCTCTAGATGCAATCACTCAAGCAATACACTTGGATTCACTCCCAATCTCACTATGATGATGAATCAATGATGTAGATGAGTGGGAGGGCTTTGGCTAAGCTCACAAGTATGCTATGTCAATAGAAATGGCCAAGAGTCTGAGCTTGAGCCGGCCATGGGGCTATATATAGAGCCCCAATCAAATAGAGCCGTTATACCCCTTCACTGGGCAAAACGCGTTCTGACCGGACGCTCCGGTCAGACTGACCGGACGCTGGCTCTCAGCGTCCGGTCGCTCAATGTCAGCCACGTGTCCAGACTCAACGGTCATCAGCCTCGACCGGACGCTGCTCCTTCGAACTGACCGGACGCTGAAGCCCCTGCGTCCGGTCGTTTACAGTAAGCTCCCGAGCATGACCGGACACGTCTGATAAAACTGACCGGACGCTGAAGCCCTAGCGTCCGGTCGTTTCCAGTAAGCTCCCCGAGGCATGTTTTTTCGACCGGACGCGTCCGGTCCACCTTGACCGGACGCAGACCAGCGTCCGGTGCTCAACCCTATCCACTGTGCCGTCTGACAGCTCGACCGGACGCAGCCTTTCAGCGTCCGGTTCCTGAGTGACCCAGCGTCCGGTCAGTAGACCGACGCCAGCATCATTTCGATCAACTCCATTTCAACTCTAACTTCTTCACCCTTGCTCAAGTGTGCCAACCACCAAGAATTTTGCATCCGACGCAATAGAAAATAGACATTTCATTTTTCCAAAAGCGCCGAATCCCGCCTCGCAAGCTCGGCGGGAGGGAGAGAGGGACCCAAACCCAGCTCAGCCCTACAAACACCTTGTGCACATGTGTTAGCATATTTTCACAAATATTATCAAGGGTGTTAGCACTCCACTAGATCCTAAATGCATATGCAATGAGTTAGAGCTTCTAGTGGCACTTTGATAACCGCATTCCGATACGAGTTTCACCCCTCTTAATAGTACGGCTATCAAACCTAAATGTGATCACACTCTCTAAGTGTCTTGATCACCAAAACAAAATAGCTCCTATGGTTTATACCTTTGCCTTGAGCTTTTTGTTTTTCTCTTTCCTCTCTTCAAGTGTAAGCCCTTGATCATCTCCATGCTATTACCATTGTCATGTTATAATCTTCATTTTCTTCTCTACTTGAAGTGTGCTACCTATCTCATGATCACTTGATGAACTAGGTTAGCACTTAGGGTTTCATCAATTCACCAAAACCAAACTAGAGCTTTCAACTGCGCCCAAGATTTCCCGTCATCCGCTAGAGTCCGGAGGACATCGGCTACTGAACGAAAAGATTTCCACAAAGCATTCCAATTCTCAGTAGCCGTCGCCAGCTTCCCGGACAAGCCTTCAATAGTTTTTTGGGCCTGCACAAGATCTCTGTCAGCTCCGCGCCTAATCAGCTTAGCAAGGGCGAGTTTCTTCCTCAGCATGAGTAATTACCTCCTCAGCTCTATTATGACTAGAATGGACAAGGGCCCTCATTTCATCAATACTCTCTGAGAGCTTCTGCTTCTCAACTCGGAGAGCTAGACAGAACACCCAAGAACAAGTCAGCGGAAAAAGAAGTCAAAATACAAGAAGAAACAGGCAGAACCCGCGGCACCTTTGCATTCATTCTTCGCAGACTCCACCGTAGCATCTCTCTGTTTCTCCGTCTCCACTACCTGGGCGCGAAGGGCTTTCTCCTCCTTTTGGTGCATTTGACGTTCCGTCTCCAACTCAGTCCGGAGGAGGTCAAGATCGGCTTTCAGAGCGTCCACCTCCGAAGACAACTTCCTCTCATTTTTAGATGAGAAAAAGAAGCCAGAATGATCACGAGAAAAAGACTGAGCAAAAAGAGGCAAAGAGAAACAAGGCGTAAGGATAGAAGAAAAACAAGCATGAAAAAGAGAAGTGGCAGTAAAACCTACCTGGAGCTTTTCACCAAAAGAAGTCACGAGGGTCGACAAGCTCCCCTAGGCTGCGGTCAGCTCCGATAACCGATGAGTGGCATCGAACTGTTGCACCACGTCACCGGAAAAGGAGGGGCCGCCGGAGACAAGAGAAGGGGAAGGAGAGGCCGGCTGGGGCGAAGAAGGAACGACCAAAGCAACCTCCAGGGAAGCCGGAGCCAAACCCTCAGAAGGACTCGGCGCGACGGCCACAGTTACCTCCGGAGCGACCAAGTCCACGACTCCGCCAGGTAGCTCTGAAGCCCCCACGGCGACTTCATCAACAGAATGTTGTGAGTCTCGAGGCTCGGAACTTGTTGGCACGGCGGGAGGCAGAGAAGAAGTCGATGAAGAAATTAGAGAAGACGAAACACTGAAAAGTGATAAAAGGAAGCACCAATAAGAACCAGAGGAAGGAAGATAAAAGCCAAAAAGATAAAGCTAGAATCTACTCACCCGACTACTTTTTTCTTCGCGAAGCCAAGAGAAAGCCTCGTAGGGGGAACCACGACGGCGAAGACGTCCCCGCCACCCGGCGGCGGGAGCGGGACAGCCGACAACGGAGCCGTGGAAGAAGCCGGAGCTGGAGTCGTGGAAGAACTCCGCACCGGAGGAGCGGTACAGCTCAGGACAGAGGCAACCAAAGAACTCGACACCGGAGCTTCAGAAGAAGTCGGCGCGGGAGCCTCGGAAGAACTCACACCCGACCTCCGATTACTTCAAAAAGTTCAAGACTAAAATTCAAAACAAAAAGGAGAAATTCAATGCAACACGAATATGAAAAACAACTCACCGCCGCATGATGAGGGGGACTTCATCATCCTCTTCTCCCTCAGCCAACGAAACCAGAGCACCTGCTGAAAAGGAGATGAAAAGTACTCGGTTCAAGAGAGAAACATGAAAATAAAAGAACAAAGAGTATTAAATGTGCTCACCTAAGAGCATGCTAGCAACAACTGGAGTACCTAAAGGAGTACTTGGTTTGCGAGGCTTCTTGGAGACAGGCAAGCTAGATGAAGACCCGTCCATTCACCCCCTCTTCGGGACACTGCGAGGACCGCGAGGGACTAGACGAGGAACATACTCTTCATATACATCAACAAATCTAAAAGAAACCCTAGGAAGGGCTGTAAAGGTTCGAGACTTACTAATTGCAGAAGTACCAGCTAGACGATCCCCAGTCTCCGCCATGGCAGGGAGAACATCAAGGGGGATCGGATCGACAAAGTTCCGCCCAAGCTCCTGCGAAAAAAGATAAAACACCGAGACAAGGAAAAGCTAAGCAAGAACGGATGCAGCAAGAGTACATAAAGAACTCAAACAAAAAAGATAGACAACTCACAGCTGGGGGCGGGTTGATGGCCGAGAACTCAGAGACAGCAGGAGGAATGACGCTCACTCCTTTCAGCATCTTCTAGAGGCGCTCGAGTACCTCCTCACCGGTCAGCTCAAGAGCTGGGACCATGCGTGAAGGATCCTCGGCCCCAGAATACTCAAAGCTGAGATGTTCCCGCTCTTTCAAGGGCTGAACCCGGCGACGAAGGAAGCTTGAAACAATACCAAAGCCGGTCAAACCCTGCTGTTTCAGCATGCTAATCCTATCAAGGAGTGGCTGGATCGCTTGAATCTCAGCAGGTGACTCAAGCTTCTTGTCCCATCGGTCATTCACCATAGGACCGGATCCGGAGTGAACGACAAGAGAAGGGATCAAATTGGCAGCGTAGAACCACTCGGCACGCCAATCTTTGACAGAATCGACCAGGTCATAATCAAAAAACTTAATTTTGAGACCCTGGCGAAACTGAATCCCGCAACCGCCGAGGGCGCTGGTTTCTTCACGGCGGGGTTGAGGTTTTAGACGAAAGAAAAAGCGAAAAAGAGATAGAGGAGGGATCCCAAGGAAGGCTTCACAAAGGTGAATAAAAACAGAAAGATGGAGAACGGCATTGGGGGTTAGATGGTTCAGACTAACCCCGAAATAACCAAGAAACTGATGAAGGAAGGCGAAAGCAGGAAGACAAAGTCCAGCGCGGACAAAGGAAACAAAAAGGACAATCTCACCAGGACCCGGAGCCGGAACCCGATGCTCGCCCGGAACTCTCCATTCAACGATGACTTTGCTTTGGATCAAGCCGTCGCTAACGAGCTCGCGCAGCTGGTCTTCGCTTGTTGTTGGAGCCGGCCAAACCTTCTGAGCTGCCCTCATGGCCACGAACTCCTGGTTTTCAATCAAAGACAGGGATGACTCCTCGTCCACGAAGGTCGCTTGAGACTTGCTTGCGGTTTTCTTCTTTCCCATGAACTGGTGGAAGCAAAAAAGGCACTAAGGAAGATGAAGCTAGAATGATGGTGCTCGGGTGATGGCGACAATGACGGCGGCGGATTTCTGAGAGCTAGGGTTTAAAGGCAAGAGCTGGGCGACAAGGGAAAGGAAGATAAAAGGTCTTTAAATAGATTTTTCAGTGATACAAACGGCCCACAAGGCCCGTTAAAGCACAATGTGGGAACGCAACGGTCCATTTACCGACGCAGCTAAAACGATGGAGGGCATGAATCCTCACAATGGTACAAACCAACGGGCAGATTTCAGACTTATCCGTCCAACGCCACGACAGGGTTATCAGATTGATACAAGAACAACCCGTCAAACCAAGAAGAAAGAAAGAAGAAAGAAAGGACTACCTCACGAGGAACAAAAGAACCCAGACATAAGATCGGAGGCTGCCTGCCGCGAAACTACTCGGATGATGGTTTAATCCAAGACTAAAGGGCCGCTTCGGAAAGATGTCGCAAAACTACTCAGATGATGACATAATCCAAGTCTCGGGGACTACTTCAGAACACAAATTTTCAAACAACATAAAGGATCAAGACCCTCCAACTTTTTGTTCCAAATAGCAAGAGGCTCGGGGGCTACACTCAGTGAGTACACTTTTTCTTCCTCAACACAGACCACTTCAAGACATTACGACAAAAAGAACCCGGAACAAGCCATGTTCGAGTTCTTTTTGATAAAATTTCAACGAACAATCAGAGCAACTTCAAGACAAGATCCTCCAGCTCCTCGTTCCAAATAGCAAGAGGCTCGGGGGCTACAACCAGATGGATGCACTTTTTCTTCAAAAAGCACTCACCACCCAAAGATCCCAAGAAGCGCTACAAGGTTTCACTCCAGAAAACACTCGGATGACATTTTGTTCCTACTCAACAAGACTTGAAGGAGCAAAGCGAGACTTTCAGAGCTCAACCATGAAGTGCTCGGGGGCTTGTCGATGCGGGACCCACAGGATACCCCGCAAGGGAGAGAGAAGATCTAGTCCAACTAGGATTCTTCCTATATAATCTTAGTAGTAGAACTATCAGGTAATCCTATTAGGAAATCTCATTGTAAACCGACTAGGACTCTGGCCTCCTGACTATATAAAGGAGGGCAGGGCTCCTGGGAGAACAGAGCAGATCATAATCAATCCAACGCAAAGGCTAAGGCCGATTGGACGTAAGGTTATTACTTGATCTAAGATTGAGGGCCTGAACCAGGATAAATCGGCTGTCTCTTGCGTGAACCATCGAGTTCGACATACGCCGAAGCCCGAACATACTGCCCCGGGTACCCCCGTGGCAGGCTATCGGTGGTGAAACATCGACACCAACCAAACGGAGGAGCACGACAAGGATGAGGAAGCAAGCAAGGCCAACATATATGTGTATATACTCATACACAAGAGACAAGATCAAGCAGTCATGATGATGACTCAGACTCTTAAATTCAGACCCCATGTCAGTTTGCGACATCCAGCCACATCAATATCCAAAGTTTGATCCAGAAGCACCATGTCCGATTGCACCGAGCAAACTAGCAAGCAAGCCGACTACAATACGGATCCAGCCAGCAAAAAAGCAAGCAAATTATTCATGCTCTATAGCTCCATGACATGTTGATGACGCGAGAAAGAAGTCCACACCATTAATCAGAGACGAGCATGCAAGCCAATTAAATATTGAGGCATATATACACATATACATACAAGATACAAGAGACATGCGAGTGCCCATGCATGCATGTATCATGTCTGGATCCGTCACTATGCCAACATATGGTTGTA
Source organism: Miscanthus floridulus (assembly GCF_019320115.1). Classification (NCBI taxonomy): domain Eukaryota; kingdom Viridiplantae; phylum Streptophyta; class Magnoliopsida; order Poales; family Poaceae; genus Miscanthus; species Miscanthus floridulus. Next base: position 197,887,454 of record NC_089587.1, read on the forward strand.
CGGGAGAATCATCTTGTACTTGAATCAACTACATCAACAAGCAAGCTGTCAAGTCGCGAGCAGCCAAGTACCAAGCATCTGACCGATTGCTACCACAACACGGAAGCAAGCCGAATCAAGAAACAAGTCGTCCAAGCCAGATAGCAAGCAACCCAAGACCGACTACTCAGCCGAGGAGTCCGAGTACTCGGAAACAATTTAAGCGAAAGGAACACACGACCTCCGCAAACAACTCGGATACGATATCCAACTACGGTGACCAGCTACTAGGCTGAACGGCGCACCGATCGACTACCCGGCTGTGGTGGTCAACAACTCTGCCATGAACCAAGCTAAGTGACGCTTTAATTTTTTACATTCCGGATATTATTCGTATGCCTCTGTGGCCATATCATCTTCCCTTAACGGTTGTTAATTTCCTCGGATAGTAAGCCTTAATTCGTGAAGCTTGTTTTCTCGAATGGATGGTCACATCAATGAACCTCTGAACCATATGGATGGTCACGTCAAAGAACCTCTGAACCATACGGGTGGTCACGTCAATGGACCTCTGAACCATACGTGAGATTCAAGTGCTTAAACGTAACAGGCTACTACCCAGGAAATTAACCGACCTAGCAAGGGAAGACACAAAAAATCATCATGCGAGCAAACATAGTGCTCTACAATCATCATGCGAGCAAACATAGTGCTCTAAGTCTTCTCTTAACGGTCGCTAAAGTCCTCAAGTAGAACATGCCTTAATCCGTGAAGCTTGTCTACTCACATGGACAGTCACGTCAATGAACCTCTGAACCGAATGCCAGGCTCACATGGTCACGTCAATGAACCTCTGAACCATACACCAGAGATTCAAGTGCTTAAACGTAACAGGACACTACCTGAGGAATTTACATGGCCTAGTAAGAGCAAGACGCGAAAAAAATTTATATGCATTTTATGATGCGGGGGCCCACCCCTGATTGATTATTCAAATATGGGACATGCTCCCGACTTCATATCCGGAATGTCATTTACAACATATTTTTATGTTTAACATGCAGGGGAGCTACATCTGTACCATGAGATCAGGTAAAACATGCTACTGAGAGCTAGTCCAGAAACAACCTGGTTTGATCAAAAAAGAACCCCGACAAGGTGCGGCAAGAACCGAGACAAGCGCTTAGAAAGAACCCGGATCGATCAGAAAACAACCCCGAAGAGGTGCTGCAAGTACCAAGACAAATTTAGAAAGAACCTAGATTGATCAGAAAACAATGCGGATGAGGTACATACAAGTTTAGAAAAAATCTAGACGAAGTGCAAACAATCTGGAAGAGGTACATCAAGAACCAGAGGTCTAGAAACAACCCAGATGAATAAAAAACAACTCGAAAGAGCATCGTGGCTTAGTCAAACACTAAGCTCGGGGGCTCGGCATTCGCTTCAACTACGCCCAGGGGCTCGAATTCAAGGATGAAAGACCAAGAATACAAGTACTCAAGACTACAACAAAGACAACACATCAAGACCCTTCATCCGATTTCTATTCTAAAGAAAAGTACTCGGAGAAGGCTCGAGGGCTGTGGGATACATAACCCCAAAAATTTTTTGAAGACAAGAATCTGGACCCTCCAACTTTTGCAAGCAAAAGCAAGAGGCTCGGGGGGCTACACTCAGTGGGTGCAATTTGAAAAAGAACTCGGAGCAACCAAGAAGACTAAAGAGACCCTCTGGCTTCTTGTCCCAACAAGCAAGAGGCTCGGGGGCTACACTCACTGAGTGCACTTTTTTAGAAAAAAGTGCACATCAGTCATGACGAACCAACCAAAAGAAGACCATATCAAGGTTTCACTTCAGAAGAACCTAGAATGGATTTACAACAACTCAACGAAGACCAAGAAGAACAAGAAGGCTTCTGAAGCTCATCCATGAAATGCTCGGGGGCTTGTCGATGCGGGACCCATGGGGTTTCCCACAGAGAAGAGAGAAGAAGACCTAGTCCAACTAGGATTCCCTACATGTAATCCTACTAGGACTAGTTACACGTAATCCTACTAGGATCTCTACTTTGTAACCGACTAGGACTCCCGCCTCTCCTGGACTATATAAAGGAGGGCAGGGGTCCCTAGATCAAGACACATAACCAATATAACTCACAACCACAACATACCTCGCAACACAACAAATAGCGCAGGGTGCAATATACTATCCACACTAGACTGGACGTAGGGCACCATGACTTTTCGGCATGCCGAACCAGTATAAATCATTGTCTCCCTGCGTTTGCCATTGAGTTCCTACAAACGCCGATACCCCTCCAAACAAATCACCGTTCCGGGTACCCCATGACGGGTTGCCAGTGGTAAAACATCGATAGTGTCACTGACTCGTGCAATGTACCATCTGTTCAATGGGAACACCAGAACGTTTCATTGCACAATCAAACAACCCAGAGTCAACCACTATTGCATAGCCCTAGTGGTTCCACCGGAGAGCTCCAGTGCATGTAAACCCAGTGCAGACAACTTCTTTACAAACCCCGCATGCTAACTCCAAATGCTCTCGCATAGGATGATAATCACCTTTATCCCTTAGTTAGCATTTTTCAAAGGTTTGTCACACTTGTCTCAGAACGACACTCGTTTCTTAATGCAATGCATTTGTTAGACCTTACAAGTGGCCTATCTAACCTATCAATTCGGTCATTTCACATCTACACTAACCATCTCATGACCGGTTAGAATCAAACCCTATTTTTATAGGTTTGTCTTAAGCTTTTCTAGCATGCTTTAATTTTCTTGCCATCTTCACCATGACATCCATGTAGCTCAAAGCTTCCATGTGGACTACACCATTACCTTTCATATTTCTTATGAAATGTTAGTCCATGTATGTTGTTATTCTCATTAATTACTAAAACCTACCCGTATTTAAAAGCTTTCACCTTGTCAGACCAGTTGAAACCATGGCAACGCTTCCACCTTCTAGCGGTGAGAAGGTGAGCGAGTTACTTAGATTTGGAGCTAGGTTGAATCTACATATGATCCAAATAAACAAACCGTAAATTCCTGAGATGCATCAAATTGAACAAGCAAGCCAAAAGAAAGAGGAGTTTGTGATGTACTGATGTGCGGAGGTAGCTCATTAGTATTTTCTGGTCGATGGTGTAGAGACACACCGACACACATGACCAAGAGGGAAGCGACGCACTCCAAGGTGGAAGGTAGCCACATGACGCGACGAATTCGGCGATGCTAACAATGGCTACACTGCCACCTCAAACGAGATGGAGATGAGGCTAGCGCGACATGCTTGCTCGTGAGGCAAATCAAGACATTATAAGCTCTAAGGGCATTTAAGTCTTTTTACATTCAAAACTGACAATCTCTTTATAGAAAATCTAGATAACCAGATAATTAGATTGTTTAGCTAGAAATAAGTTGTCCCAAACAGGCGCTAGTCTCCTAGCACACAACAACGTAGGAAAAGCATGAACGCATCTGCTCTGCAACATGCTCTTTGTAGTTAGCCTGCTAACTTAACAAATTTCTTGATGCGGCACAGCATTAAATGAGAATGAAACTCCATTGAGACTTGCCTTAAGTGATGAGAAAAATATCATTCTGAGGTGGCGGCCGGGGAAAATTTTCTCCACAATTTTATATATTCGATCTATATATTGAGATAAATATACGTACGTGATTTTTTTCCAAGAGTAAAGTCCATGGCCGATCCTCGAACTTGTGCGGGTGTGTCATCCCGGTCCCCGGACTTAGAAAATGTGTCATTCCAGACCTTAATCCCTGCTTGGGTCTCATATTAATCCAAACGGGTATGGATTTGTGCTCGAGAGCACATATAAGACTCAATTGCTTAAATTAAAAGATTAGCGAGGGTTATAAACGAAATCGCGCAGACACATAAACTACACAAAATATTTACAAACTTCACGTGGGACTATTTTGAAAATAATCATCTTCTTCCTCATCCTAGCCGGCGCACAGGGGCGCGGGCGAGACGCCGCCGCCGCGCACAGGCACCACGGCCGTGCAGGCGAGCAGACGCCGCCGTTGCCGCACAGGGGCGTAGGAGAGCCGCCGCCGCCACGCATAGGCACGCGCGTGAACCGCGGCCACACACAGGCACGCGCACGATCTCTGATCTCTAGCGTACATGCACGCGTGATAGAGAGAGAGGGGGGCTGTGTGCGTGGCTCAGGTTCTCATCTCTGGTGTACATACACGGGTGATTGTACATGTAGCTGCAGGCCACCTCGGGGTCGAGGGCCACGGCGTCCAGCTACGGCCACGCGCGGAACTTGTGGCGGCAGCAGAGGCAGAGGCAGGTTATCTGGAGAAGCGTCGCGTTCACATGGCGCACAGCGTGCTCCCGGAGCGCGTGGGCGCGGCTCAGCTCCACCTGCGCCGGCGCCGCATCCGCTTGGCGCTCGCCAGCTCCTGCTTGGCCAGCTCCGTGTGCGTCGCTTCACCTGCGTCCGCCGCCTGTCGTAGCTCCTCCCGCACCTCCTCTTTCTTCTCCCTCGCTGTGGCCAGGACGCTCGCCCGTGTCCCCGAACCCGCTGCCGCAGACGCCAATGGACAGCTACAGCTGCATGGCGGTGGCGTGGCTCTGTGGATGGTAATAAGTCGCGGCAAGATCGAGTGAGCAAAACAGTTGCAGATCCATGCTCGCCCGTGTCCCCGTACCCACTGCCCGCACCGCTGCAGGGCAGCGGCATGAGCTAGAGCTTTGAGGTTGTGCCCGCCGCCGTGGTGGTCCGATGGCGACGTCGATGGCGATGGGACTTGTTCGAACCGGTGGAACGCGACAGTCGTAGGGCTTGGAATCACCAGTGGAACCTGCTGCTGTGACTCGACACTAGCACGCTGGCACTGGCGCCGCCACGGGCACATGGGGACGAGCTAGCCATGGCCATGAGAGAGGTGAAAGATTGGAGATAGAGCTGACACGTGATCCATACAATACGAGACCAAACAAAATTGAGCCTTTATCTACGTGCCATTAAAAAAGTTTGTAATTACATATAAAACATCTAAAAAGTTGACCGCACACATGTGTCACTGCTCTAAACTTTTTTGCCTTACAAGCCATTCCGTCCTTGTTCTATTTATTTTTCACCGTTTGGTAGCCTTACAGGTGGGACCGGCCAGTGAAATTGTCCATGTTGCCCTTGGACGATGGCCATCCATCCTCTGCCTGCCTGCCCCGCTTGCGCGGCGCGTCTGCTCTAGGAATTTGATTGAGACGGAGATCCGCCAGAGATTGAGGAGAGGGACGGAGACGTCGGGCCCGGGGAGCGGCGGCGACGAGGGATGGACGGCTACGGCGGCGGGGCGGGGGCGGGGCCAGGGGCCGGCAAGCTGATGCAGACGTCGTCCTCGCTGCTGCGCTTGCCCACGGTGCGCAACTATTCCTCGTTCCAGGCCGTGCTTGTCGAGGACCCAGAGCCCGACGACAAGAAGGCCCAGGTGCACCCCAAGGCCCCACCGCACCACTTCCACCCCGGCGGTGGTGGCTTCGGCGGCCCCGATCACCCGCTGCTTGTCCTCGCGCTCCCGCTCGCCTTCCTGCTCCTGCTCCTCCTCCTCCGTGGCGGAGGCGACGGCCACCACCTCGCCTTCCTCGCGACGTCCGTGGGGGCCACGCTTGCCGCCGCCGCCGTGGGGGTCACGCGCCTGCTCCAGGGATGCCTGTGCCTACACCGCTCGTCGGGCTCTAGCTCCATCCGGTGGTTCATCGGGGACGACGACGACAAGCCGCAAAAGCGGGCGGACAAGGCCGCCGCGCCGCACGGACGCATCGTGCGGGAGGGTGTCGAGTTCTACAGCAATGGAGACTGCTACGAGGGCGAGTTCCACAAGGGCCCTGTGAGTGAATCAAGTGTACCGTCAGAATAACAGAGCTCGCAGTTGCAGGAACTAACCGAATCATGAACGTAATAGAGGGAGGGAAACCTGTAGATGACATCAAAGACTACGTATGCGCGGGCATGGCCGATGTGATTGTCGTCGTAGGGAGTGACGCCGCAGACGTACATGCCGACCTCCCCGCCCGGATCGCGTGGCCGAAATTGCTCCTTCTTCCGTGAATTCGTGTTGTACAGATGCAGCTCCCGGGTTCTCTCTGCAGCCGTGCCATTCGACACGGAGGCGGAGAAGGGGGAGGGTCTGGCTTGCTGTGAGAGTAGGCGATAGGAGCGAAGCGGAGGGATCTAGGATGCCGCCCGGTGGAGGGCTATGCGAGCACCGGACTGCGAGGAGAGGAGGAGAGGGAGAAGGCCAGCGGCACGCCTTGCCATCGACGCCGCCATATTTTTGGGCAGTAGCGGGCTAGCGGCAGTACACGCGAGGAGCCGAGGACCAGGCGACGGGACTGTGGATAGCCTTCAGAGTTCCGATTAGCTCAATCTTGTGGGACCAGGCCACCGCCCAAGGGCAACATGAACAATTTCACTAGCCGGTCCCACCTGTAAGGGTTACCAAACAGCGCGAAACAAACAGAACAAGAACGGAATGGCTTGTAAGGCAAAGAAGTTTAGAGCAGTGGCACCTGTGTGCGGTCAACTTTTTTAAGGGCTTATGTATAATTACAAACTTTTTTAATGGCACATAGGTAAAAGGCTCAACAAAATTTAAGGACCGAAATAAACACTCTTCAGCATCGGGATGACAAGAACCGGCTATAAACTTTACTCTTTTTCCAATAACGACTGACCAACCATAGTAGGTCTAGTTCCCTTTGCCATTCTTTGGGGGTGTTTGGTTCTTTAGTCGCTTCTAAAATTTATGTCTCATCGAATATTTAGATACTAATAAGGAGCATTAAATAAAGATTAATTACAAAACCAATTATATAGATGGAGGCTAATTTGCGAGACGATTTTTTAAGCCTAATTAATATATCATTAGCACATGTTTACTGTAGCACCACGTTGTCAAATCATGGACTAATTAGGCTTAAAAGATTCGTCTAGCAAATTAGTCATAAGTTGTGCAATTAGTTTTATAATTAGTCTATATTTAATACTCTATGTATGTGACAAAACATTTAATGTGATAAGAATTTTAGAAGGTACTACAGTAACCAAACAGACCCTTCGTGGTCAGGCCCAACCCAACCAAGTTCTGCCTCCCAACTCCAAATTCCCACACCCCTACACCCGCACAAAGCTCATATCATCATCGTCCACTTCCATCCACTCCACGGTTCCACATCTCGCAAAAATTCAAACAAATTTTGCGCTCTCACTGTGTCGATCCGCTCCAAGCAAGCCCCGACCGGAGCAATGGCTTCCGCCAAGGAGACCTATCGCGCCGAGCTCCGCGCCGCCGCCCGCCAGCTTGGAGAGCGCTGCCTCTACTCCGCCGCTAAATGGTATGCCCCACGTCATAGCCCCCTTCCTCAAACCCTAAACCCCGATCCCTAACAATCCGCTCTCTTTTCCGCAGGGCCGCCGAGCTACTCGTCGGTGTAGAGCCGGATGCGTCCCCGGTCCCGTCGGCCGCGATGGACACCCCTTCCTCCTCGTCCGCGACCTCCGCGGGGCGGCTATTGCACCTGCACCGTAGTGGGGGTTCCAGCTTCCGCCACCGCCCCCGCCCCGGCGGCGGCACTAGCTCGGAGGCCGGGACCCCGCTCGGTGGCGTGTCGTACGTCAGCACGCCCATCCCCGACGACGATGCGTTCGATTCGGGCGGCGACAAATACCTGCTGGCCAAGACCTATTTCGACTGTCGGGAGTACCGCCGCGCTGCGCATGTGCTGCAGAAGCAGGTCGGGCGTAAGACTGTGTTCCTGCGATGCTACGCGCTCTACATGGTGAGATAGGATCGGCTTCTTACTTGCTGTGTTTATTTTCTCGTGTATCTGCGAGATCTGGTATAGGGCGAGTGGTGTTTGATGAAATGCCTCAGTAGAGCTGCTGCATTGTAGGTGAGATTTGGTTAGGTATGGGACTGCCTATGGTTTCATTGATACTTCTTTGTCTTTTATTTTGGTGGATCGACATGTTTTAGTGGCTCAGAAGTCTGTTTAGTTACTTTCATGTGAGAATGGAGTGGTTACTAAAATCTGGTTTACTGTGATTTTACCTAAAAGACTGAACAGAACTGGATTGCAGGACTAACGAGTAATAAGAGCTGTTCCAACTTGCAATGGTCCAATTTATGGGTTCTGTATAGTGCTTTGTGCTCATGTACTTTAAGCGAATAGAATTGTTTGACATTTGTAAAAGCTCTGGCCATGTATTCCACATTCCACATAGCTATTGGTTTGCTATTTATTGATAAGTTGTTAGCTCTATGAGCATAAGAAATAATGGAAGATGTGAACCAATAATAGCTCTATGGCCATGTATTCCACACTAGTAGGGAAGTTTTGCTGTGATGATAGAATTTGATGGGTATATTACATTCAAGAAGTTATAATTGTGAGGGCTTAAAACAAGCCTTGTTTTAAGCCCTCACAATTATAACTTCTTGAATGTAATGTGGTGGGCTTTGGACAAACATAAAGTCCCAACGAAGTACGTCGAGCTCATTAAGGACATGTACAACAATGTTGTGACTAGTGTTCGAACAAGTGATGGAGACACGGATGACTTCTCGATTAGGATAGGACTACATCAAGGGTCAGCTTTGAGCCCTTATCTGTTTGCCTTAGTGATGGATGAGGTCACAAGGGACATACAAGGGGACATCCCTTGGTGTATGCTTTTCGCGGACGATGTAGTGCTAGTTGATGAAAGCCGGACAGGAGTGAATCAGAAACGGGAGTTATGGCGGGAGACTTTGGAGTCCAAAGGTTTTAGAATCAGTAGAACTAAAACTGAGTATATGAGATGTGACTTCGGCACTACTACTCGGGAGGAGGAAGATATTAGTTTGGAAGGTCAAGTAGTGCCGAGGAAGGATACCTTTCGATATTTAGGATCAATGCTACAGAGAGACGGGGATATTGATGAAGATGTTAGCCATAGAATCAAAGCAGGGTGGATGAAGTGGCGCCAAGTATCTGGTGTCCTATGTGACAAAAGGGTACCACAGAAGCTAAAAGGCAAGTTTTATAGGACGGCGATTAGACCTGCTATGTTGTATGGTGCAGAATGTTGGCCTACGAAAAGATGACATGTTCAACAGATAAGTGTCGCGGAAATGCGTATGTTGTGTTGGATTTGTGGTCATAGAAGAAGGGATCGAGTTCGGAACGATGATATACGTGATAGATTAGGGGTAGCACCAATTGAAGAAAAGCTTGTCCAACACCGGTTGAGATGGTTTGGATATGTCCAACGGAGACCTCCAGAGGCACCGGTGCGTAGTGGAATCCTAAGCCAGGATAGTAACGTGAAGAGAGGCAAAGGACGACCGAAGTTGACTTGGGTAGAGGCAATAAAAGAAGACTTGAAATGATGGAATATACCCAAAGACTTAGCCTTAGATAGGAGTGCTTGGAAAACAACTATTCACGTGCCTGAACCTTGATTGCTTTCGCTGGGTTTCAACTCTAGCCTACCCCAACTTGTTTGGGACTTAATTGTTGTTGTTGTTGTTGTTGTTGTTGTTGTTGTTAAAACAAGTCCCTTAAATGATTGGCAATTTCTATTCAATGTTGATACTTTAACGAAAGCTATGTCCTGCCATAAATTCTGGCTATGCCACTTGTAAGTTGTAACTGCTAAATGAAAATTATTCGTATTTGTTCTAGAACAATAACATTTTTCCATGTCAAAATAATTATCTGCCAGCATTAAAATCCTTTCTGCTGGCTGGTAATATTTGTTTAATGTGAAGAATGGTAACATTTACGAGCTAAAACTCCATTACAGGTACTTTTTTTCAGTTTTTAGTGTCAAGTTGTTTGTTTTACTGATTGTGCATGATTTGGGATTGTAAGTGTAGTAGTATTTGTGACATTGTCTGCAAATTTTCATTTAATCTGTTATTCTGCTAAAGGATTTATGTGTGCAATTTAATGTGCCCCCCTTCCCTTGTCCACCGACTCTATGAAAGTTCGCTAATGCCCCCAAGTTGTTTTCCACTTGGTCCATAGTTTAATTAAGGATAGCCTTTAATTAATGATCTATTTGCTCTGCTATTTTAGGCTGGAGAGAAGAGGAAAGAGGCAGAGATGATAGAGCTTGAAGGATCGTTGGGCAAGAGTAATGCTGTTAATCAGGAACTAGTTGCTTTGGAGAAAGAGCTCTCAACACACCGAAGAACTGGCTCTATTGATTCGTTTGGACTCTACTTGTATGGCATTGTTCTACGTGATAAAGGATGTGAAGGTCTAGCTAGAACGATCTTGGTAGAATCTGTCAATAGCTATCCTTGGAACTGGAGTGCTTGGTCAGAGTTACAATCTTTATGTACCAGCAGTGACATTTTAAACAACTTAAATCTGAAGAATCACTGGATGAAGGACTTCTTTCTTGCTAGTGCATATCTGGAACTAAAGATGCATGAAGAAGCTCTTAAAAGATATGAGCGCTTGATGGGGGTCTTCCGCTGCAGTGGTTACATTCAGGCTCAAATTGCAACAGTTCGGTACAGTATGAGGGACCTTGATGAAGCTGAGATGATTTTTGAAGATCTGCTCAGGACTGATCCTTTTCGTGTGGATTCTATGGATATTTACTCAAATTTACTATATGCAAAAGAAAGCTTGACTGCTTTGAGTTTCCTTGCGCACAGAGTATTTTTGACAGACAAATACCGCCCAGAATCTTGCTGCATAATTGCAAATTACTACAGTCTGAAGGGTCAGCATGAGAAATCAGTTTTGTACTTTCAAAGGGCACTAAAGCTTAATCGAAAGTACCTCTCAGCTTGGACCCTGATGGGGCATGAGTATGTTGAACTGAAAAATACTCCTGCTGCAATTGATGCCTACAGAAGAGCTGTTGATATTAATCCTAGAGATTTCCGTGCTTGGTATGGTCTTGGTCAAATCTATGAGATGATGGGGATGCCGTTTTATGCACTTCATTACTTCCGGAAATCGTCATACTTGCAACCCAATGATGCTCGTCTCTGGATTGCAATGGCTCAGTGTTACGAAAGTGATCCGCTTCAAATGATCGAAGAAGCCATCAAGTGCTATGAGAGAGCTGCAAATAGCAATGACACTGAAGGAATAGCACTTCACCAACTAGCAAAATTGCATGGCATGCTGGGGCAATCTGAGGAAGCTGCGTTCTACTACAAGAAGGATTTAGAGAGAATGGAGGTTGAGGAAAGGCAAGGCCAGAATTTTGTTGAAGCTCTGCTGTTCCTTGCTAAGCATTACAAGAGCATAGGCAGGTTCGAGGAAGCCGAGCACTATTGCACAAGGCTCTTGGATTACACTGGCCCAGTAAGTTCTTTGTATATATTATTTTCTCAAAAGAGTGAAAGAAGTGAACATAGAAAACCAAATCTCTACACCGAAATTAGCTAACAATGAGTTAATGTTGAGTATAATCCATTGTTCAAACCAACATGAACCTAGTTATTTTGAGCAACACAAGTTAACTCCATTAACATTTAGTACCACAAGGTTTACAAGTGAAACAAAGGCATCTAATGAAACTGTTCACTGATGATCATCTCTGCTTGCATTAATTCCCATGATTCTGGTTACCTGTCACCAGTGCTTTCATATGCTGATATGCATTCAATATGTGCAGGAGAAGGAGACTGCTAAAAATATGTTGCAAGGGATAAAAAGGTTACAGTCAGGATTTCCATCAATGGATACTGATCATTTTGCACTGTAAACTGTATAAGTCCACCCGCAGATAAGTTATTTGGTTGGGAAAATTGGACAGTAAGTGTGAAGATAACATTGCTTCCTTACTATGTCCATCTTGCATTGCATACATGGAGGAATTTCAGCTTTCAAGAAAACATCTATAGGGTAAGACTAGTCATGAACTAGGGTAGTTGAGGTGGCACTCACCCGATACATGACTGGGCCTGTTTGTTTCAGAAGCTAGAAGTTGAAATTACAGAAGTCAATAGAAAAAAAGGCAACAGCCAGAATCCAAAAGCTAGAAAGCCAGCTTTGAGCCAAAAGCCCAAAAACTGCAGTTCAAACAAACAGGCCTTGAAGGAAATGACTCTAATGAGGGCTGCCCACCTGAAAGTTCAATTGCATACCTCGATTGGGAATTACTTCCAATCTTCCTTCATAGCGTGATGCTTATTGTTTGTATCCTCGCTATGCGACTCCATACTGCTGGATATGATGACCTACTGCGCATGATGCTCGCTTCTAGTTCCTGGAGCTTGGCAACAAGGAGAACCAGGCGCCTGCATGGTGGGAAGATGAGCGTCATTGGAATGAGCCCGATCCCTAATGCAAATATCAGCATAGCTGCCTTGTCTGTGAGAGCTCTAAATCTCTGTGGGTTTGGTTAGTGTTTTCCCCATGGTTGCTTGCATATATAAGCTTCCTTGGGAGACTTCCTTTGCCTTGTGTGCGATCTGCATGTTACATCATTGCTTGTCTAGTTGTCATCACAGTAGTCCATTGCCTTGCCTTGGCATTTTGTAAAATTAATCATTGCGATTTTTTAATAAAAAAGCTAGATTGTAGGGCAAGGATGTGGTAGTACTTTACACACTGTACTTGATGTATCATGGGAATAAAGTAAATCTGTTTAGTGATGCGTACTTTACACACTGTACTTGATGTATCATGGTAGTACTTTACACACTGTACTTTACACACTGTACTTGATGTAGGGAAGGATGAAGGGCGGGCCTGGTGCAAGCGGGAGAGTCTTACCGCCTTTGACTGGAAGGTTCCGGGTTCGAGTCGCGGTCTCCTTGCATTGCACAGGCGAGGGTAAGGCTTGCCACTGACACCCTTCCCCAGACCCCGCACAGAGCGGGAGCTCTCTGCACTGGGTACGCCCTTTTTTTTTATTATTTAGTGATGCGTGATGCAAGTTTGCGTGTTGTTGGTTTCTTCGCCCCCATTATCATTTTTTTAAGATAGATGCTTCTGTAAAATGTGTACAGTGTTTCCAGTTCGTGGTTGCTGTGGAGCTATTACAACCTGTTTTGGTGTGAGAGAAAAATACTGTAGATTCTAGCTGATAAGCCAGTTGATAAGTTCAAACGAACAGGTAGACCCTCCACTATCATTGAACAGACGCGGACGTAAAAATTCTGGCCATTCTTTTGTCACTTCCTATCATCATTGAACCGAATATTCCTTTCAGTTCTCTGGGGCAGATTAACATTAGCAAATTTAGTTCGTATATGTTACTGTCATTCAGTGTCATGGGCTCGGGGAAAACGAATTGACACCTGCCTGTCTACCCAGCTTTCTGACGGTGGTGTGTAGCAGGCCTGAAAAGTGAGAGCGCACGATTTTCTTGCCACGATGCATCACATACTAGTTACGCGAGTGCTGTTAAGTGTTATGCACATTCCATCAATCCATCCATTTGTCCACGGAGGGAGTACTACCGTGTTACAACTAGGAGATCTAGTTGGACATTGAAATTGTGATGGTTCGCTTGGTGGTGGTTCTCTTATCAAAGGGGCTAGATTACCTGGTCATACGAATGAGTCGTATGTCACATCCATTATTGCAACATTATAAGGTGCTCATTGCAAATACCATTCAGGTAGATTGACATTCCATTTTGTGCTGGTAGTTGATGATGGTTGACTGTGGAATACCGGAACGCCAATCAAATGACGAATGCGAACGATGTACTCCGTATAACGGATGCTTGGGGATAAGGTAATGTTGTTTTTCCAGCCGTGATACTTGTCGATCCTTCTTGTTAAGTATGTACACCAAAGTAGAATGAGAGTTGTCGTTGTCATCTGCTTCAACGAATGGGAGTTGAACGTGTTATTGGGGACTAGTGTTTGCACTGCACGTTGGTTGCTTCTGTCTTCGTGTCTCTGTTTTTTAAACACAATACTTTACCCATTACTTCACGCCTGGGTTTACACATGCCTGCTCGGGAGGCCGTATCGTATCGTGGATTATTTACTGCTGGCTGGTTTGGTGTGAGAGAAAAACACTGTTCCCGGCTGGAAATTTACGATCGTTTACGAGCAAGCGAACAGGCTGATGATCAATCTGTCATCCTCGTGTTATGGAAATGTGCTTGACAGGGACCGTCGGTTCCGATTTATTTTTTCGGCCGGACTAGCGCCTGGATATCCGGATGGACGCCCGTGGTTCCTCTGTTCCCGCGTGTAGTGAGCGGACGGCGCGGACCTTAGCTTACTGCGGGGCCACCATGCGGGCATCGTGTCGCCGTTGGGCCCACCTGAGGCCACCACCTCTGCGGGCGCCTGCGCGCTAGTCGGGTATGATTTCCCCGCCAAGCTCGAACTGCCGTAGCAAGAGATAGGGGGAAGGGAAGGGAAGGGAAGGGAAGGGAGGGGAGGGAGAGGCACACCATGCGAGAAAGCCCGCTGTAACGCCAGCCACCTCCAACGCCGTTGCGACATGTGCAACACCAGAGTAAAAAAACACGTGCAACACCAAATCTACTTTTGAAACATCCAAATAAACATTTGCAACATACGTCTAAAAGCAGATGAAACACTTGAAACATGCGCTTGAAACATGTATGTATAGCCATTGCAACATGTGCAACACCAAGATCTACTTTTGAAACATCCAGATGAAACATTTGCAACATACGTCTGAAACATGTGAAACATTTGAAACATAGGCTTGCAATATGCGTATATTGTCATTGCAACATCCCAGATCTACTTCTACAACATCCAGATAAAACACTTGAAACATAACTTGGAAACGTCTGAAACACATGAAACACTATGTTGAAACACACTTGAAACACAGTGTTCGCCGCGCGGCCACGACCTACCTGGTGGGGATTAGAGTGGCAACGGTGGAGAAGGAGGAGGCCTAGCCGAGCAGGAGGCCGAGAAGGGCCGCCACCTAGAGAGGTCCCGCGAGGAGTGCCATCTCCTAGCCCGCCCCTCCACGCGCGTGCACTGCTGCAGCACCCTCGCCACCGTCGACAGCACGAACCCATTTGAGCTGACCGGCCGGGCAGGGACGACGTGGGAACGGACGTGGCCATGCATGTGTGGGTGGGCGTGGGGGTGAGGGAGATGGGGCGCGCGGCGCCGCGCAAGATGGAGCGCGGCGCGGGACGAGGGAGCCAAAGCGTTGCGGGCGGGATAGGGCTTGAGCGAGCGACGGGTGAAGGCAGCAGCAGCGTCCCGAGCGGGATGGGGCTTGAGCGAGCGACAAGTGAAGGCAGCAACAGCTAGTGCGGAGTGGGGCGCGGAGTCCGGGCGGGGATGGGATGGAGGCGCCACGAGGAATAGAACGAGTGGACGAAGTTTTTTTTTTGGAGCATGGTCGGACAGGAGTCGTGGGACGAACGTCCTTATGGTATCGTTATCTTTTTCTTGAAGTGAAACTGGTTCCGATTGAAACACCCACCCCACCACACACCACCATCACTAGCGTAAGCGTATGGGGTGCGTGCAACCCAGGGACCCATCTTCTCAAGCGACGCTGGCAAATAGTCATTCTCTTGTCTTTATGCTTCAAAATGTCTGGCTGAACATTTTGCTTATTCTGCACATCCTGCGTCAGGTCATGTACAGGTCAGTAGCACCTATCCTTTATAACAGGAAGAAGATTCTGCGATCAGAGAGAACACACACAAGTATTTTCTTGGCCCTACGCCCCTACCCTACATTCTTGCTCTCCAAATAAGGCCCCGTTTAGTTACAACCCAAAAACCAAAAATTTTCAAGATTCCCCGTCACATCGAATCTTGCGGCACATGCATGGAGTACTAAATGTAGACAAAAAAAAAACTAACTACACAGTTGGCCGAGAAATCGTGAGACGAATCTTTTAAGCCTAAATAGTCCATAATTAGATAATTTTTGTCAAATACAAACGAAAGTGATACAGTAGCCAAAAGCCAAAAATTTTCGGAACTAAACGCGCCCTAAGAAATCAAGGGGTGATCGGTTTCTAAGTCTAGCTTGCCTTGTCTGGCCAGGCCAGTAAATCTGTGTCAAGCCAGGCAAGTCGCTCTTTCACAAAGCAAGAAAAAACCTTGCTTTTATGTATCCTTATTACTTGGGAAGGCTAAACATAAGCACGGCAAAGGATCTAAGCCGTCTTTTAAGTGTTAACTTGGTCGCATCTTGTCCGTGAGCAATAGGCTTTCTGAGTGCCCCCTCCGAATGGGTACGTCAAGGCCATGTTTGGGATAGCTCCACCTCTGAAGAACTGAATCTCGATCTGGGATTCATTAGGAGCAGCTCTACTGGTGGATTTGAGATCCACACAAGGGCATTTTGAATTGAATAGACAGATTTGCCCTTGGATACGTCCCACTTGTCAATGTCTGGAAAAAAAATTCCCCATCGTCTTCCTCCTCCGGCCGGTAAAACAGGGCACTGGGCGGGCGCGCGGTGGCCAGAGCGGCTTGCCGGAGAGGGGTGCGCGGCCTCACCGAGGGGGGGGGGGGGGGGGCTTGCCATGGAGAAGAAAAGACGAAGGAGGGCGGGCGAGCAGGGTCGATGCTCCTCGATGCAGGTCCACGACGCGGCGGCCGGTGCTCCTCGGCTCGGGGCCACGGACGGCGCAGCGGGCGGTGCTCCTGTAGGCGGCCATGGCGGCTTCTTCGGGCGTGGCCTCGCCGGAGCGGCCATGGCGGGCGAGCGCAGAAGACGGAGGTCTAGGTTGCGTGCGGCGAAGAAAGAAGAGACAATTCCCTGTGTGCCATTAAAAAAGATCACAATGTCCTGTGTGCCCCTGAAAAAGTTCAGCGGTCTTCAGCGCCACTGCTCCAACATATTCGTGCCTTCCATGGCACTTCCGTCAGTTTGGGCTCTAACGTCGTCAAACTGCAGGTGTGAAAAGACAAAAATGCCCTTAAGTGTAAATATGTCATTAATTTTTTTGAGCATCTTAACAACTTCAAATGAAAAAACTCAAAACTAGAAAGTTGTAGATCTCGTCGAGATCTATAATTTTCATATAAAAATTATTTTCATTTAATTTCGCAAAAAAATATGATTTTTCTAAGATATATTAATAATATAAAATTATATTTTTTTGCGAAATTAAATGAAAATAATTTTTATATGAAAATTATAGATCTCAACGAGATCTACAACTTTCTAGTTTTGAGTTTTTTTATTTGAAGTCGTTAAGATGTTAAAAAAATTAATGACATATTTACACTTAAGGGCATTTTCGTCTTTTCACACCTGCAGTTTGACGGTGTTAGAGCCCAAACTGACGGAAGTGGCGTGATGGGCACGAAAAAGTTGGAGCAGTGGCGCCGAAGAACGTTGAACTTTTTCAAGGGCACACAGAGCATTGCGATCTTTTTTAATGGCACACAGGGAATTCCCCCAAGAAAGAATGGCGAGGTCGGGGTCGCGTGCGGAGAGAAGAAAGAAAAGAATCAGAAGGAAGCGTTATATTTGTGTAATCAGCGGTAGCGGTGGATAATTTCTCCCAACTCCACTAAATCTGAGTCGGTAGAGCACCCCTCGAGGAGAGTCACCGTTTGTCCCTCAGATTCACTGTTGGTGGATCTGGATTTAGTAGATCTAGAGTGTTTGGCAATTTTTTTGGAGTGGAGCTGTTTTTAGTGGATGTGGGGCTAGGGGAGCTGTCCCAAACAGGCTCTAAGTGTGGTGGAACCTAGTCATCCATCTTCAAACCCTCGGCTTGGTGAGGATGTTCGGATTTTTCATAGATTGATTTAAGTTCTATTCTTTCAATGGTAAGCAATGTGTCTACTAACAGTGAGACATTTTGTGGTGTTTTTGTTAATAATTTTGAGATATACCAGTTTAGTCGTTCAGAGATGCTCATGGAATAGGGTGTGAGTGTATTTATAAGGCGGAGTCTGCATTGTTTTATGAGATTTGCTTCCTCATTATGATTTTCTTAAAAAAACAATCAGTTCTTATGTCTCAGTCTCAACCCCACACGGTCGATTGTCACATTGTCTAGCGCCACGCGTTGCTTCATACCCATGTGTATACCTCCCACCCGGGAGGGTATGGACATATCCATTCTTGTTCATGACTCAATCCATATCATCATTATTCATTTTTACCCTTCCTAATCTTATCCATACCCATTAGATAATAACCAAATTTATCCGTACTCGTTGCTTTGAGTTGAACTACTAGTTTCTATTATTATTTTACACATATTACATGCTATATATATACATGTGGGCTCTCCTTATCAAAGCTAGATACCTGGATTGAAAATCTTGCGTTCACACCTTAAAATTTTAGTGAAACTAACTAAAACTTGGTAAAACAACTCATTATTACAATCTACAGCTTTGTGCAGACTAACAAGATTAGATCTATATGTGTAACAACCCTAAAAACCCCAGAGCTAAAAATCCCAACTTTTTAAAACTTTTTCTGAAACCTTACATGGTGAGTGAACATACTGGGAAGCCAACCCTAGATGCACTAGGTGAACCCCAATTAGATAGTTGAGCATGTGCATTAATCACCAACTCGTGATTTGCTTCTTCTTGATTCTTATGCTTGATTAATAACTAGTCAATCAACATTGTAATTTGAGCAACTTGTGTGTGCGCTAAGGAGTAAGGACCCAAAGAATGGCAAACCCTAGCCCCTACAAGGTTGACATAGTGGACTTGAGAAGGAGGAAATAGAAATAGAAAGGGAAATAGAAATTAGAAATGAAAACAGAGAAGGGAAAAAGAACCCAACCAGCGGTCCTGCACAAGGCAGCCCACGTCGCCCCTCCCCCCTTCTCTCTCGCTCGCACTGGCCCAAGCCCTCACAACCCCCGCTCACCCTCTCTGCCGCAGCAGTGGCGTACTTCCTGTGCTACGACACGGGCCAAAGACACCTGCGCCCCCGCTCCCTTCCTCTAACGGGGAGACTGACGAGTTGAAAGCTCTAGTTTGGTTTTGGTGAATTGATGAAACCCTAAGTGCTAACCTAGTTTATCAAGTGATCATAAGATAGGTAGCATATTTCAAGTGGTGAAGCAAATGAAGATCATGACATGAAGATGACGATGCCATGGTGATGATCAAGTGCTTGGAATTGAAAAGAAGAAATAGAAAAACAAAAGGCTCAAGGCAAAGGTATAAATAGTAGGAGCCATTTTGTTTTGGTGATTGAGACACTTAGTGAGTGTGATCACATTTAGGTTTGATAGCCGTACTATTAAGAGGGGTGAAACTCGTATCGAAATGCGGTTATCAAAGTGCCACTAGATGCTCTAACTCATTGCATATGCATTTAGGATCTAGTGGAGTGCTAACACCCTTGAAAATGTTTGTAAAAATATGCTAACACATGTGCACAAGGTGATACACTTGGTGGTTGGCACATTTGAGCAAGGGTTAGGAGCTTCACCGGCGGAGTGTCTGCCCATTGAGTGCGGATAGTCCGACGGTGCCACCGGCGCCCTAGACAGAAAAGACAGAGGTCACTGTAAGTGACCGGACGCTGGTCTTAGTTGGACCGACGTGTCCGGTCAGTGGCAGCAGAGGGCGTGCGTTTCGGTCTCATGACCGGATGCTGGGACACTGAGTGACCGGACGCTGAAGGGGTGCGTCCGGTCCTACTGACGTGGCAGCGCATAGGGGAGTAACTGTGTGACTAGACACTGGGAGAGTCCGGTCGAGCATGACCGTCCGGTCATGAAAAGTCGTCTCTGGATGCTTACTGGAAACGACCGGACGCTGGGGCTTAGCGTCCGGTCACATTGAGCTACTACGTCCGGTCGTCACTTAACCGTTAAGATCGGGTGATCACCGTTTGAAGAGAGGGGACACGTGGCACGCATCACGTGACCAGACGCTGTGGTCCAGCGTCCGATCAATATGACCGGAGCGTCCGGTCACCCCACGTTGTGCCCAGTGAAGGGGTACAACGACTCTATTTCGTGGGGGCTTCTATTTAAGTCCCATGGCCGGATGAAGCTCACACCTCTTGGCCATTTGCATTGACATATCAACCTTGTGAGCTTAGCCAAAGCCCTTCCACTCATCTCCATCATTGATTCATCATTTTTGTGAGATTGAGAGTGAATCCAAGTGCATTGCTCGAGTGTTTGCATCTAGAGGCACTTGGTGTTCGTGTTTTGCTGCGGGATTCGCTTGTTACTCTTGGTGGTTGCCGCCACCTAGACGGCTTAGAGCAGCGAGGATCGTCGAGTGGAGGTTGGTGATTGTCTCTGGCTCCGATCGTTGTGATTGTGAGGGGTTCTTGACCTTTCCCCGACGGAGAGCCAAAAGGTACTCTAGTGGATTGCTCATGGCTTGTGCGCTCCTCATCTTGTGTTAGTTGTGCGACACCCTATTGAGGGTTTGGCATGTGAAGTCAATTAGCGCGTGAACCTCTAAGTGAGTGAATCGCCACAACGAGGAGTAGCTTGTCGACAAGCAAGTGAACATTGATAAAAAATTATTGTGTCCATCATTTGATTCCGAGGTGATTGGTCTTCATTGTTATTCATTCTTGTGATTGATTGGCTCCTTCCTCGACACGGTGGTATAAACAAATTGCCCACTCTCTTTACATTACCGCAAACTAGTTGTCAAGCTCTTTAATGTAGCTAGTTGTGAGAGCTTGTTAGTTTGGTTAGTGTAGCTCTTTAGTTAGCTTTTGAGAGCACACTAACTTAGTGTAGTCACATAGCTATTATGTGGATAGAAACTATATAAACTAGAATTGTGGTAGGTGGCTTGCATTTTTAGTAGGTTAGCGCAACACTTGCTTCACCTCATAATTGTCTAATCGGTTTGTTAAGTGTTGTTGTAGAATTTTTTTATTAGGCTATTCACCCCCCTGAAAGCTCTAGTTTGGTTTTGGTTAATTGATGAAACCCTAAGTGCTAACCTAGTTTATCAAGATGATTATGAGATAGGTAGCACTACTCCAAATGATGAAGTAATGGTGAAGATCATGACAATGGTGATGGCATAGTGATGGTCAAATGCTTAAACATGGAAAAGAAGAAAGAGAAAAATAAAAGGCTCAAGGCAAAGGTATAAAATGTAGGAGCCATTTTGTTTTAGTGATCAAGACACTTAGTGAGTGTGATCACATTTAGGATAGATAGCCGTACTATTAAGAGGAGTGAAACTCATATAGAAATGCGGTTATCAAAGTGCCACTAGATGCTCTAATTCATTGCATATGCATTTAGGATCTAGTGGAGTACTAACACCCTTGAAAATGTTTGTAAAAATATGCTAACACATGTGCACAAGATGATACACTTGGTGGTTGGCACATTGGAGCAAGGGTGAAGAAGTTAGAAGTGAAAACGAGTTAATCGTGAAGACGATGGCGTCGGTCAACTGACCGGACGCTGGGTCTGAAAGCACCGAACGCTGGCAGCGTGCGTCCGGTCAAACTGACGGGTCTGCACAGTACCTAGGGTATTGCACCGAACGCTGGTCTGTGTTCGGTCAAGGTGGACCGGGCACGTCCGGTCAAAAAATACGCCTCGGGGAGCTTACTAGAAACGACCGGACGCTGGGGCTTCAGTGTCCGGTTAGTTTTGCCAGAGCGTATGGTCAACTACGTAGCCATTGTAATATGATGAACATCGTTTGAAGCTAGTGACACGTGGCATGAATCAGTGGACCGAACGCTGAGTTCAGGGTCCGGTCAGTATGACCGGAGCGTCCGGTCAGAGCGCGTTTTGCCCAGTGAAGGGGTATAACGGCTCTATTTGATTGGGGCTCTATTTATAGCCCCATGGCCGGCTCAAGGGGGCTCTCTTGCACATTTTCATTGACATAGCAACCATGTGAGCTTAGCCAAAGTCCTCCCACTCATCTCCATCATTGATTCATCATCTTTGTGAGATTAGGAGAGAATCCAAGTGCATTGCTTGAGTGATTGCATCTAGAGGCACTTGGTATTCGTGTTGCGCTGCGGATTTCGCTTGTTACTCTTGGTGGTTGCCACCACCTAGATGGCTCGGTGTAGTGGTGGAGGATCGGCACGAGTTGGTGATTGTTCGTGGCCGTCTCCGGTGATTGTGAGGGGAGTTGTACCTTTCTCAGCGGAGCGCCGAAAGGTAACTCTAGTAAATTTGCTCGTGTCATTGAGTTACCTCACTTGTGGTCGGTTCTTGTGGTGTCCAATCGTGTGGACGAGGTTTGTGAAACACCTCTTAGCCGCCGAACCACTAAGTGTTGGTCGACACAACGGGGACGTAGCGTGTTGGCAAGTACGTGAACCTCGGGAGAAAATCGATTGTCTCTTGTCTTTGGCATTCTCCCGGTGATTGGCTATATACTCTTCTTGTGATTGGTTCATCCCCTACATGTTGGTATAATCACCCTACTCACTTATTTTCATTCTTGTAAACCAGTTGATACAAGCTCTTTAGTATAATTAGAATTGAGAGCTTGCTTTATTATTTACATTCATCTAGTTGAGAACTTTAGAGTAGCAAGATTGAGAGCTCTTAGTGAGTAATTACATTGGAAGTTGTGTGCCTAAGTAATCATTGCAACTAGAATTGTTGGATAGGTGGCTTGCAACCCTTGTAGAGCTAGAGCAAGTTTGCATTACGCTATTTGTCATACTAATCAAATTGCTCTAGTTGATTTGTATATTTCTAAATAGACTATTCACCCCATCTCTAGCCATATTAGGACCTTTCAAGTGGTATCAGAGCCGTGGTCACCGTTTGATTGAAGGCTTAACAACCTCGGTGTCAAATTATGGCTCAAGTTGTGTTCAACCATGTGGGGGGCAAACCACCGTTCTTTCATGGCACATGCTATGATTATTGGAAGAGAAAGATGAGGATGTATCTTGATTCAATCAATGATCAAGTATGAGAAATGACCAAAAATGATTATGCTATCATTGATCCCAACAATCCCACCAACCAAGATAAGACCAACAAGCAATGCAACACAATGGCCCTCAACACCATATGCAATGCCATTGATTCCAAAGTGTTTGAGCAAATCAAGGATTGTGAAAGAGCAAATGAGGTGTGGACAAGATTGGAGGAAACATATGAGGGCACACCGGTGGTGAAGAGTGCCAAGTTGTATATCCTCAAGGACAAATTGACAAGCTTCAAGATGAAGGAAGATGAGAGTATTCTGGAGATGTTCCATTGATTGCAAGTAATTGTCAATGACTTGAAGGCTTTGGGAGAGAAGATCAATGATGATGACGTCTCTCATCGGTTCTTGATGTGCCTACCTCCAAGATTTGAGATGTTAAGATTGCTAATCATAAGAGGAGGATTGAAGGATATTACCCCCAACCAAGTACTAGGTGATGTCATAACACAAGAGATATACCGTGTGGAAAGGGAGGGGGATGACAAGGATGACAAGAAGGAAGAAGAAGACAAGAAGAAGAAAAGCATAGCATTTAAGGCTAGCTCATCATCATCAAAGAACAAGAGCAAGTCCAAGAAAGAATCAAGTGATGATGATCTTAGTGATATTGATGATGAAGCTATGGCTCTCTTTGTGCGCAAGATGGGTAAGTTCATGAAGAAGAAGGGCTATGGTGCAAGAAAGAGAAGAGATCACTCCAAGAAAAAAGAGTATGTGAGAAGATGCTATAATTGCAAAAGCCCCGATCATGTAGTAGCAAATTATCCATACAATAGTGATGATGATGAGGATGAGAAGAAGAAGCACAAGGAGGATAAGAAAAAAAGGAGAAGAGAATGACCTTCCAAAAGAAGAAGAAGGGTGGAGGCTATGCGATCATATGGGATAGTGATGGCTCTTTGGATAGTGATAGCTCTAGTGATGATGACAAGAAATCTATCAAGAGAGCACTAGCAAGCATCGCCATCAACAACAAGTCCTCCATCTTCGACACTCCATCGACGTGCCTCATGGCAAAACCTACCAAGGTAAAATATGATGTGAGTGATGATGATGAATATGAAAGTGATGCTTGTAGGAGTGATGATGATGATGAAGAGTACTCCAAGGAGGAGCTCATGGACATGTGTGAGCAAGTGCATACTTGCTTTGAGATAAAGAGAAAGGAGTGCAAGGAATTGAACAAGAAAGTCAAATTTCTTGAGCAATCCCTTGATGAGCTCAATGCAACTCATGAGAGGCTAATGGAAGCCCATGAGAAGCTTGGCAAAGCTCACTCTAAGCTTGAAAAGGCTCACTCCTCTTTCATTGAGCAAGTCAAGAAGGAGGAAGCCAAGAAGGAGCAAGTGATAGTAACATGTGATGTGGGACTAACATATGATCTTATTGATGAATCTTTTCATAAACCCATTATTGTTGCTCCCACTAACACTTCTTGTAGCACAACCATTACCACTCCACCTATGAATGATACATCACTAATGGTGGAAAATGAAACCCTCAAGAAGGAGGTGAATGAGCTCACTCGTGCCTTAGCCAATGCCTATGGTGGAGATGCCCGCTTGCTAAAGTGCTTGGGTAGCCAAAGGTTTTCTCTCAACAAAGAGGGATTAGGCTATACCCTCAAGAAAGGCAAGGCGGTCTTTGTCACTCCCAAAGCTAGCTTTGTGAAGGGCAATGGTCGGTTTTACAATAGATACAAGCAAGTTGGGCATATAGAGTAAAATTGCAAGACTAACAAGAACAAGCCACCTAATGTATCCTCAATCAAATTTGATTCTTGTTACATGCTTTATAAGGGTGCCAATGGTGTGAAGGCTAAGTTCATTGGTACACCAATTGTGGGCCCAAAGAAGAAGGCCATTTGGGTACCAAAGACCTTGGTGACTAACCTACAAGGACCCAAGCAAGTTTGGGTACCTAAAAAGAATTGATCTTTTTTTGTAGGTAAATTATAAAGCCAGAGGAAGGCATTGGGTGCTTGATAGTGGGTGCATATAACACATGACCGGTGATTCAAGAATGTTCAATTCAATCAATGAAAGCAAGAGCAATGGGATTGATAGTATCACATTTGGTGACAATGGCAAAGGCAAGGTCAAAGGGCTTGGTAAGATTGCAATATCCAATGATTTGAGCATTTTCAATGTGCTACTAGTAGAGAGCTTGAACTTCAATCTATTGTTGGTAGCTCAATTGTGTGATCTTGGTTTTAAGTGCATATTTGGTGTGGATGATATAGAGATCATAAGTGTAGATGGCTCTAACTTGATATTCAAAGGATTTAGATATGAGAATCTATATTTAGTTGATTTTAATGCTAGAGAAGCTCAATTATCAACATGTTTGATCACTAAGTCTAGCATGGGTTGGTTACGGCATAGAAAGTTTGGTCATGTTGGAATGAAACAATTGAATAAGTTGATTAAGCATGACTTAGAGGCTTGAAAGATATCACATTTGAGAAGGATAAGCTATGTAGTGCATGTCAAGCCGGAAAACAAGTCGGTAACACACATCCTAAGAAGAGCATGATGAGCACATCTAAGGCATTTGAGTTGATGCATATGGACTTGTTTGGACCAACCACATACACTAGCATTGGTGGAAACAAATATGGATTTGTGATTGTGGATGATTTCACTAGATACACATGGGTCTTCTTTCTTTGTGACAAGAGTGATGTGTTTGCAACATTCAAATCATTTGTCAAAGGCATTCACAATGAGTTTGAAACAATAATCAAGAAAGTTAGAAGTGACAATGGTAGTGAATTCAAGAACACTAGAATTGATGAGTTGTGTGATGAATTTGGAATTAGACATCAATTCTTGGCCAAGTATACTCCTCAATCAAATGGGCTAGTTGAAAGAAAGAATAGAACCTTGATTGATATGGCAAGATCAATGTTGAGTGAGTACAATGTGAGTCATTCATTTTGGGCTAAAGCAATCAACACGGCTTGCTACTATAGCAACCGATTCTATTGTCACCCTATGATGAAAAAGACACCTTATGAGCTATTGAATGGAAGAAAGCCCAACATAGCGTACTTTCGGGTTTTTGGTTGTAAATGCTATATATTGAAGAAAGGTACTAGATTGAGCAAGTTTGAAAAGAAATGCGATGAAGGTTTCTTGCTTGGTTACTCCACTACTAGCAAGGCTTATAGAGTTTCGAATTTGGCTAGTGGTATTCTTGAGGAGGTTCATGATATGGAGTTTGATGAAACAAATGGTTCCCAAGAGGAAGATAAGAATCTAGATGATGTAAGAGGCACTCAATTGGTCAATGCAATGAAGAACATGAACATTAGTGAGTTAAGGCCTAGAGAGGTGATTGATATTGAAGACGACAAGAATCAAGTGCTCTCTAACTCAAATGTGTAAGCTAGTGGTTCTCATGATCAAATTCAAGCAAGCACTAGTAATGGCAATGTGCAAGATCAACAAATGGCTAGTTCATCATCTCAACCAAGTGATCAATCTAATGCAAGCAATCAAGTGCAAGTGCTTCAACCAACCAATGTTGCAAGAGATCATCCATTAGACACTATCATTGGTGATATTTCAAGAGGTGTGCAAACAAGATCAAGATTTGCTTCATTTTGTGAGCATTTATTATTTGTGTCATCCATTAAACCTAAGAAGATAGATAAAGCTTTGAGGGATGTTGATTAGATAAATGCTATGCATGAAGAGCTAAACAACTTCACAAGAAACCAAGTATGTGATTTAGTTGAGAGGCCTAAGGATCATAATGTGATTGGAACTAAGCAGGTCTTTCGGAACAAGCAAGATCAAGATGGGATAGTAATAAGGAACAAAGCAAGATTAGTGGCTCAAGGTTACACTCAAGTTGAAGGTCTTGACTTTGGAAAAACATATGCCTCGGTTGCAAGATTGAAAGCAATTAGGATCTTGCTAGCTTATGCATATGCCCACAACATCAAGTTGTATCAAATGGATGTGAAGAGTGTATTTCTCAATGGGTACATCAATGAGCTTATGTATGTTGAGCAACCTCCCGGTTTTAAAGATGAGAAGAAACCCAACCATGTCTACAAGTTGAGAAAAGCTTTGTATGGATTGAAATAAGCACCTAGATCATGGTATGAAAGATTGAGGGATTTCCTACTCTCTAAGGGATTCAAGATGGGAAAGGTTGACACCACTCTCTTCACCAAGTAGCTTAGAAATGACTTGTTTGTAATGCAAATCTATGTTGATGATATCATCTTTGGATCAACAAATCAAGAATTTTGTGAGGAGTTTGGCAAGATGATGGCAAGTGAGTTTGAGATGTCTATTATTAAAGAACTTAGTTACTTCCTTGGTCTTCAAATCAAGCAAATGAAGAATGACACATTTATGAGTCAAGGCAAGTATATAAAGGACATGCTTAAAAAGTTTGAAATGGATAAGAGTAAAGCTATTAGTACACCAATGGGTATAAGTGGAAGCTTGGATAGTGATGCTAGTGGCAACATGGTGGATCAAAAGATGTATCGGTCTATGATTGGAAGTTTACTCTATGTGACCGCATCAAGTCCGGATGTGATGTTTAGTGTATGCATGTGTGCTAGATTTTAAGCCTCACCAAGAGAAAGTCATTTGAAGGCAACAAAGAGAATTTTGAGGTACTTGAAGCATACACAACATGTTGGATTATGGTATCCCAAAGGAGCAAGATTTGAGTTGATTGGATATTCGAATTTCGATTATGCGGAATGCAAAGTTGAGAGAAAGAGCACATCGGGCACATGTCAACTATTGGGAAGATCACTTGTATCTTGGTTATCAAAGAAGTAAAATAGTGTAGCACTTTCAACCGCCAAAGCGGAGTACATTTCGGCCGGTAGTTGTTGTGCTCAATTACTTTGGATGAAGGCTACCTTGAGTGACTTTGGAATCAAGTTCAAGCAAGTGCCATTGCTATATGACAATGAAAGTGCCGTAAAACTCACCAACAACCCGGTTCAACACTCAAGAACAAAGCATATTGATGTCCGCCATCATTTCATAAGAGATCACCAACAAAAAGGGGACATTTGCATAGAGAGTGTGGGCACCGAAGATCAACTTACCGACATATTCACCAAGTCACTTGATGAGAAGAGGTTTTGCAAGCTAAGGAATGAATTGAACATACTTGACTTCTCCAATATGTGTTGATGCACCCCATTATATGATATGTCTCTCCTTCGAGCAATCCAAGGTAAAAGTTGATTGGCATGGCAATACATCCTTGCTAAGGACATGATTAGTGCATCTAGACATATTTCACATTTGAATAGGCTCATTCATAAAAATCAAATGAATTTGATGCTTGTATGGTACCACTATTGCTTGTATATTTGAAATGATCTAGTGGTAGCATATGACATGTTTGTGGGCTTATAAACCTTGTGTTTGATTTAGAAAATGAGCTATAAGTGTTTAACTCAACATGATACAAGATAACCCTTATTTGGAGGTGTGAAGAAGCTTGTCCTTGGATCAAACCGAGTTAAATATCTTTTGCAAGTAATCTAGATTGAACCAAATTGGAAAAATGATCCTCATTTCACATGGTCTCACCCCAACATATCTATAATTTGAGGCCACCTTTTATGCAAATTGTTGACATTATTAATCCTACCCTATCTATACTTTAAGCCTTTGTAGTCATTGATGACAAAGGGGGAAAAATAGTGTACAAAGATAGTGAAATAAAGGGGGAGAGATAATGATAATATATGGCAAAAGAAGAGGATCAATTCAAATTTTGAGCATACAAATAGGGGGAGCAAGCTCATAAACTTGTATGGTGCACTTGAATGAGCATTACATATGTTTGCTTGCATGACATAAGTTTTAATTTCAAATATTCATGCTTGTGTGGTGTATGCTAGTTGTAGGTTTGAATGTTAAAATGAAAAACTAGCATGCATAGGCTAAGTAACTAGACTTATGTTCATTCTATGAAAACTAGACCCTTGCATGTAATGTTGATCTCACGGGGTATTCTAGTTCTTGTATATGTCTAGTTACTAATGGTGCTAAGGATGGTATATTGGTGCACTCCGATTGGTATCACGCTTCAAAGGTCCATCTCTTATACCTTAGCATCATTTGGTAGAAATTGTCTCCTATATTTTTGTGGCATGGTGAAGATCATGACAATGGTGATGGCATGGTGATGGTCAAATGCTTAAACTTGGAAAAGAAGAAAGAGAAAAACAAAAGGCTCAAGGCAAATGTATAAAATATAGGAGCCATTTTGTTTTAGTGATCAAGACACTTAGTGAGTGTGATCACATTTAGGATAGATAGCCGTACTATTAAGAGAAGTGAAACTCGTATCGAAATGCGGTTATCAAAGTGCCACTAGATGCTCTAATTCATTGCATATGCATTTAGGATCTAGTGGAGTACTAACACCCTTGAAAATGTTTGTGAAAATATGCTAACACATGTGCACAAGATGATACACTTGGTGGTTGGCATATTAGAGCAAGGGTGAAGAAGTTAGAAGTGAAAACGAGTTGATCACGAAGACGCTGGCGTCGGTCAACTGACCGGACGCTGGGTCTGAAAGCACCGGACGCTGGCAGCGTGCGTCCGGTCAAACTGACGGGTCTGCATAGTACCTAGGGTATTGCACCGGACGCTGGTCTGTGTCCGGTCAAGGTGGACCGGATGCGTCCGGTCGAAAAAATACGCCTCGGGGAGCTTACTGGAAACGACCGGACGCTGGGGCTTCAGCGTCCGGTCAGTTTTGCCGGAGCGTCTGGTCAACTATGTAGCCGTTGAAATCTGATGAACAGCGTTTGAAGCTAGTGACACGTGGCATGAATTAGTGGACCGGACGCTGAGTCCAAGGTCCGGTCAGTATGACCGGAGCGTCCGGTCAGAGCGCGTTTTGCCTAGTGAAGGGGTATAACGGCTCTATTTGATTGGGGCTCTATTTATAGCCCTATGGCCGGCTCAAGGGGGCTCTCTTGCACATTTTCATTGACATAGCAACCTTGTGAGCTTAGCCAAAGTCCTCCCACTCATCTCCATCATTGATTCATCACCTTTGTGAGATTGGGAGAGAATCCAAGTGCATTGCTTGAGTGATTGCATCTAGAGGCACTTGGTATTCGTGTTGCGCTGTGGATTTCGCTTGTTACTCTTGGTGATTGCCACCACCTAGATGGCTCGGTGTAGTGGTGGAGGATCGGCATGGGTTGGTGATTGTTCGTGGCCGTCTCCGGTGATTGTGAGGGGAGTTGTACCTTTCCCGGCGGAGCGCCGAAAGGTAACTCTAGTAAATTGCTCGTGTCATTGAGTTACCTCACTTGTGGTCGGTTCTTGCGGTGTCCAATCGTGTGGACGAGGTTTGTGAAACACCTCTTAGCCGCCGAACCACCAAGTGTTGGTCGACACAACGGGGACGTAGCGTGTTGGTAAGTACATGAACCTCGGGAGAAAATCGATTGTCTCTTGTCTTTGGCATTCTCCCGGTGATTGACTATATACTCTTCTTATGATTGGTTCATCCCCTACACGTCGGTATAATCACCCTACTCACTTATTTATATTCTTGCAAACTAGTTGATACAAGCTCTTTAGTGTAATTAGAATTAAGAGCTTGCTTTATTATTTACATTTATATTAGTTGAGATCTTTTGAGTAGCAAGATTGAGAGCTCTTAGTGAGTAATTACATTGGAAGTTGTGTGCCTAAGTAATCATTACAACTAGAATTGTTGGATAGATGACTTGCAACCCTTGTAGAGCTAGAGCAAGTTTGCATTACGCTATTTGTCATACTAATCAAATTGCTCTACTTGATTTGTAGATTTCTAAAATAGGCTATTCACCCCCCCTCTAGTCATATTAGGACCTTTCACCCCCTCTAGCAATCAGGACCTTTCACGAGTGGGACAGCTAGACCCACCCGTCATCCCCTTCCCGTTCCCCTCCTCTGCTTCCCCCCTTCCCGCTACTTTTCTAGACCTTTTTGGATTTTCTTTTTCTATTGTGAATCATTTTTTTGGAAGTTTGTAGAGATATTTTCAAAGAATTATAAATATTATATTTGGATTTTTCATATCTCAATCTGTCTCTAGGAGTTTTCTCAGAATTTTTAAAAGCTTAATGATATTTTTGTGGTTTTAAAACTTTATCAAGTATTTACTAGTTTTTTTTAACTAAAAAGAGGACAAAACCATCTTCAAACTACTTCAAACTAGAGTAGGAAGACAATTTAAATGCTTTTAAGTTGAAGAGGTAAGAAGTCTAATCTAATTATGAATTTCAAAGATAAAAACCGACTGTGACGATAATTTAGAAATGTAAATTTGATCTTCCTTTTTCCTTTATTATGGAAGTAGTAGTAAGATGGACATGGACTGACGAGTGACGAGACATTTTAGGATGACCCACTCTCAGCCCATGGTGCAACTCAATCAAGTTGTACTGGAGTATATATATTTGGGCCGGGCTATATCACCCACCAATCCAGCCCATGTACTACGACTCGTCCCTTCCTGTCCCAACTCTTATTATAGGCGTCTCCGCTCCGTACACGCCTCTACAGATCCAGGCGCCCTTCCGCTGCCGCGCCGCCTCTCGTCCTCCCCGCGTCGTCGCCCTCGCCCTTGCCCCGCTCACCGCGGGCCGGCGTGCGGTGGAGATCCATCCTTGCTCGAACTGACTTATTCCTTTGCTGGTAAGGAAACCCTAGCTCACCTGGATGCATCTTTTGGTTCGTTCTGTGGAATAATCCGTTGTTTGCTGCGAGTTGTCAAATCTTTCGATCTGGTATGGATGCGTCGATCCGTCTAGTGTGTTATGGGTTCGTGTTTTGGGCGGTAGCGTAGTAATAGCAGCATATCCTCCAATTTTTTTCGTGCGTTTAACTGAACCCCTATGCCGCTAGTCTGGTCCGCCCGTGGTTCAGTCCTCGTATATATATCTTTTGCCGTTCCTTGTTTTTGGTAAGGCGATATTTTATTGTAAGTTCACTACTATAGAGTACCTTCTCTTTTGAAAAGTACTGGCACTTTTTATCATGTATTATTATTAATCGCTTGATTTGATTCGAGTTTTCTGTTCATAGCAAGTACCTATTATCAACCATGTTTGGACGCATGCCAAGGAAGAGCAGTAACAATACCAAGTATTACGAGGTTCTTGGTGTGTCTAAGACCTCAAGTCAGGATGAGCTAAAGAAAGCTTACAGAAAAGCTGCCATAAAAAACCATCCTGATAAGGGTGGAGACCCTGAGAAGGTTTGTTCTGTTCACATTTGTTCTGTACTATTATCTTAGTATGTGCAATTGTAGGTGTTCTCATCGCCAGGTTTTTCTTGATGAACTGGGCAGTTTAAAGAGTTGTCTCAAGCTTATGATGTTCTTAGCGACCCGGAGAAGAGGGAGATCTATGACCAGTATGGAGAAGATGCCCTTAAGGAGGGAATGGGAGGAGGCAGCAGCAGTGATTTCCATAGCCCATTCGACATTTTTGAGCAACTTTTTCCGGGTTCTAGCACCTTTGGTGGTAATCAAAATATCTTGTGGTGTTGTTTGTATATATCATTGCTTCATGCTTCCCTTTTAGATTAAAATACTGCAATGTTTATATATCGGTTTATGTTTAATAGGTGGCTCAAGAGGACGCAGACAAAAGCGTGGTGAAGATGTGGTGCATACTATGAAGGTTTCCTTAGAAGATCTGTATAATGGGACAACCAAGAAACTATCTTTATCGCGGAGTGCTTTGTGCTCCAAGTGCAAGGGGTAAGTTTTTCTTTGTTCTCAATAGATAAATTGTCTTTTGATGAACAGTTTTGCTGTGTTGATATGTGGTGAATGGTGCAAATATACTAATGTCGCAACTTTCAAATGATGCATCACTGGCTTAGTGTCTTTCACTTATGTGTGTTCAATGTTGAATTTAATGTAATAAAAAATCAGACATGAACATTACCATACATTGAGTATTTCATGGGAGGGTGGTATGGTAGGGACTATGTAGCATAGCTTTGTTTCACAAGAAGAGGTCTACATTTGCAATTTTCTATGCACTCTAGTTTGTTGTGTTGAACTTTCTTATCTCCTGCTGTGGTTGCTGAAAGTAGTGTTTTCTGGTCTACAGAGAAAGCAACACTCTAATAGTAATATGACTGGGAGCATAGTTCTTTTGGGTCTATGCAATAATCTCTTCTTTTGAACTTTTAGCCTGTCAAGTTGCTTCTCTGTTATAGGATATGGTCATAAACTTTTACATTCAACTTTACTTTCCATTGAAATCTTAAATTTTCTTGGTCTACCACAAAATTTTTAGTATTTAGCTATGATAATTATTTGAAGTTACAAAATGGTTATTTTTGTGGCTGGAATTGAATTTCGGTAGATTATTATGGACTTCATATTCTCATTGGTTGCTCCCCGAAATCCTGGCTCATGAAAAGCATTAAGGGCAGTCCCAACACGGGATGGCAATAAATGACTATGCCACGTATGCAAAACGCTGACATGGCAGGAGAATAAACGAGGACACAGAATACAAATCCAAGAAACGGTTTCTCAACCAGGAAATCGAGTCGTCCTGTCCCATCTTCCAACGCCAGGAGAAACGATGATTCTTGCGTTGGAGACGGGTGGTTGTTTCTTTACCGCTTTCGCCACCAAGCAAGGACGTGTGCATCAATGCCGCACCTCCGCCCACGCCAAGACGTCGCCACTTCCCATGCCATGGAGATCACAACCGCTTGTGCCAGCCAGCTTCCGCCGATCACGCTCGCCGGTTTCGATATAGGCCACCGTAATGCTTGTCGGTGTCCATATAGGCCAGCTTCCGCCGATCACACTCGCAATGGTTGCTGTCTGGTTAGATTTCGACAACCCATCACCGACCGTGCTCGCGCGCCGCCCATGCCCCTTGCTGGCAGGCCGTACCCTTGCGTCCTGCCCCTAGCGCTCGCCATGCTGGAGAGCAGCCATCGATGCGTGTGCTTGCCGCCGTGCAGCAGGCCGCCCCCGCGCACACGCTGGTACTCGCCGCTGCGCCGGAGGCCGTTGCCGCACACTGGCTGCTGCACGCCGCGCTGCAAGCCACTGTGGCTGCCCTTGTGCACTGGCCCGCTACTCATCGCGCGTGCCCCATGCACCGGCCATTGCCGCCTGCCCCGCTTGAGACACCGAGGAATATGCGGACGGGAGAAAGATGTGGATGGGGTAGAAACAGGAGACGATTTGCCAGAATTTTATGGGGACCCACATGATGAAACGACACGTTGGAGGGGGCAGTTTCTAAGCTAGTGTCTACTGTCTAGATGAGGTGGCAGTTATAGAAACTAATAAATAGTTTCAGGGTTGGGACTGCCCTAAGGGCCATAAACACATTTTTGTGACATTTATGAATACTCATGATGTTGTCATTTCACTTTTTTTTTTCATTCACCTGCATTATATATATCATGATTTGTACTTAACATTCTGTCTCAGAACAAAAGTGTACAGTTGGATTTCTGCTGCAACTCATGAAGGGTTCCAATGTTCTATTGCTCCAGATGTTTCTCTCGCAATTAATCCAAATATTAAGTGCAATAAACCATGGAAAGATGCATGCATCTTTGTATTTAGGCACTAAGTTAGCAAGGAAAATTTCTGAAAAGATTGATGTAGTCTATGGAGTATTATTTGATGTCTAAAACATCCAAGATTCATAATGTGACCATGTGCAAGATGAGAAAAAAAAATCTATGGTTGCTGATATTGAC
Organism: Miscanthus floridulus; assembly: GCF_019320115.1. Lineage (NCBI taxonomy): Eukaryota > Viridiplantae > Streptophyta > Magnoliopsida > Poales > Poaceae > Miscanthus > Miscanthus floridulus. Next base: position 197,922,068 of record NC_089587.1, read on the forward strand.
ATTTGTCCTTTTATCCCTTATATATTTTGTTTTGTCATTTGTCAGAAGTTTCTGTTGTTTAGTTCTAATGTGTAGTGGACTTAACTTGTAATTTTCTCCATCATCAGTAGAGTAACACAAGCAGCAAATTTTCCCCTTTTATAACTTTTGATGAAGTTTATTTGGTGCCCAAACCAGAAGTGATTTCACAATTGGTGATCCCCCTCAGATGAAACTGCAAGTTTGTCTGGTTTAGTACTAGTTGTAGTTACTTCATTGCGACCAAATATGCCCTATTGCCTTTGCTTTTGAAATCATCTGTATGGATCTCACCGTTCCCTGTCTGTTGTACCTTCAGGAAAGGATCAAAGAGTGGGGCGTCAGGAACTTGCCATGGTTGTCGTGGTGCTGGAATGAGAACAATCACAAGGCAGATAGGCCCTGGCATGATCCAACAGATGAACACTGTTTGCCCTGAATGCAAAGGATCAGGTATGCTGCTGTTTTATCTTTACAACAACAACAACAACAACAAAGCCTTTAAGTCTCAAACAAGTTGGGGTAGGCTAGAGTTGAAACCCAGCCGAAGCAATCAAGGTTCAGGCATGTGAATAGCTGTTTTCTAAGCACTCCTATCTAAGGCTAAGTCTTTGTGTATATTCCATCCTTTCAAGTCTCCTTTTATTGCCTCTACCCAAGTCAACTTCGGTCTTCCTCTGCCTCTCTTCATGTTACTATCCTGGCTTAGGATTCCACTACGCACTGGTGCCTCTGGAGGTCTCCATTGGACATGTCCAAACCATCTCAACCGGTGTTGGACAAGCTTTTCTTCAATTGGTGCTACCCCTAATCTATCACGTATATCATCGTTCTGAACTCGATCCCTTCTTGTATGACCGCAAATCCAACGCAACATACGCATTTCCGCGACACTTATCTGTTGAACATGTCGTCTTTTCGTAGGCCAACATTCTGCACCATACAACATAGCAGGTCTAATCGCCGTCCTATAAAACTTGCCTTTTAGCTTCTATGGTACCCTTTTGTCACATAGGACACCAGATGTTTGGCGCCACTTCATCCACCCTGCTTTGATTCTATGGCTAACATCTTCATCAATATCCCCGTCTCTCTGTAGCATTGATCCTAAATATCGAAAGGTATCCTTCCTAGGTACTATTTGACCTTCCAAACTAATATCTTCCTCCTCCCGAGTAGTAGTGCCGAAGTCACATCTCATATACTCAGTTTTAGTTGCTGTTTTATCTTTCATTTGATAATATTGTTCCACTGAGTTTGTTCCTGAGGCTGTTTGATGTTCAGGTGAGATCATAAGTGACAAGGATAAATGCCCAAGCTGTAAAGGAAACAAGGTAGTCCAGGAGAAGAAGGTGTTGGAGGTTCATGTGGAGAAAGGAATGCAACATGGCCAAAAGATTGTATTCCAGGGTCAAGCTGATGAAGCTGTGAGTCTCTGTTACAATTTACACATGCATGCGCATATCTGCCTGCTGTCAGTATCTATCTAATGTTCGAATTTTCCCTTTTTTTCAGCCTGATACGGTTACAGGAGACATTGTTTTTGTCCTGCAACTTAAAGACCATCCAAAATTTAAGAGGAAGTATGATGACTTATATGTTGAGCACACAATCTCTCTCACTGAGGCACTGTGTGGCTTCCAGTTTGTTCTTACTCATCTTGATGGCCGGCAGCTTCTGATCAAATCTAACCCTGGGGAGGTTATTAAACCAGGTAAGATATATTGAATCTCTTTTTTGCGTGTTATTTTCCTTTGAGCTCAACTATTCTATCCAATAAAATCTCAGTTCTGCATGTATTGATATTATATTTTGTTTGAAATAGGTCAACACAAGGCCATTAATGATGAGGGTATGCCTCAGCATGGCCGTCCTTTCATGAAGGGTCGTCTGTTTGTTGAATTCAACGTCGAGTTTCCCGAGCCTGGTGTGCTCTCCCCTGCCCAGTGCCAATCAATGGAGAAGATCCTTCCAGCGAAACCAGGGAGCCAACTGTCGGACATGGAGCTGGACCAGTGTGAGGAGACCACCCTGCATGATGTCAACATAGAAGAGGAGATGAGGCGCAGGCAGCAGCAGAAGCGGCAGGAAGCCTATGATGAAGACGAGGAGGCGGCTGGACCAAGGGTGCAATGTGCCCAGCAGTAAAAACTTGGGTTCATCAGAACACTGTTTTCCAAAAATTTCCGCAGGATTTATCCATCTGATTATCTCGATTCTTTTTGGCAAAAATGTATCCATTCTGAACTTGAAACTGTGTAGTTACTAGTGTCAGGAAAAAAAGAGAGCTCAGAATGGCATGTTCTTTGTTTGAACATCTAGCCCCAGAATTCAACCCTGGTCATTCAGCTACAATTTACTGAGCACGCCTGTGCAACGCGTCACTGGCTTAGTTTTGTGTACCCATCTAAAAAGTATCCAGGTCATTGTGTGCTACTATTTTGATGTGTATGAAACATTGAGTTTGTTGGTGGTAATGATTTGTGATGCACCGTGGTGGTGGCCCTTTGATGCGAAAACTGCTGAGGTATGTTTAAAATTTTAATCTGAATTTGTTTAAACCAGGCGTCGCCTGTGCACTTCGTTTGATGATAGTTTGGCTATTTTGGAGGTCCGTGCTCTTCTGTTTGATGATAGTTTGGCTATTTTGACATCTGCCCACGCCATTTTTGGTTGGCCTATCGTGATATCGTGCTACTGTTACGTCGCTGTGCGTGCTTGCCGCTGCTGCTTTTGCATCCGGTTCACTGTGTAGGGGTGATTCAGCTCGACGCCGCGTCGTCACCCGATCTGCCAGGTGGCCGCTCGAACAGATGCGATCTTTTTCGGCTGCTTTTTGGGAGAATCTTGCTGCTCGAGATGTGTTTTCTTGCGTCGTTTGTCGATCACGACGGGCGGGCGGACTGTTGATTCGTCTCGACGATTCGTGCAAGTCTTGATGCGGCTTGCTCGAAAGACGCAATAATCCAGGCAGGTTTCTCACGTGGGACTGGCCTGGGATTCTGGGAACATGTTGCATACGTGCATGAGCAAGCGTACGCTGACGGAGAGTGAACCCCAGCAGGGGTTGCGTGACCGGCCGTTCAAAGTACGTATATACTCCGTATTCTATAAGATGTTCAACGCACAATTTCAATGCGTTTCTGATTTTTTTTCGGGCAGCACGTGCACGTTGTGCGTGCCCCTTGCCGTTGCGTGTCCCTTCTTTTAACTGCAGCTGCACCACCTCACGTAACGGTTAGTGGTTGAGACGTAACTTTTCTATGGGCGATTTGCCTGTCTGTCTAAACCCCTTCCTGCCGCACTTAAGAAACGAGAAGAAAATCGTCTGGACTGGACACATGTTTACTATACAATTTCAGCATCAGACTGCCACAAATCGTCAGCCCAGTGGCCTATAATGCATTTCATTATACTCTGACGGTCTGAGTCTGACCATTCACCATTGCATACCACTTGCAAATAATGTAACATAGAGTTTCAGAGATGGAATTTGTCAGATTTTTTTTTTCAGTTAAGGACCTCCTAACTAACTCTGTAGCCTATACAGTGACTGACTCACCAACTTTGTCGCTACCTGGTGCCGGTAGTCTGACCATTTCAACTTCCCGCACCTCGCGCACGAGCTCCCCCGCCCGGCGTCCACCTCGCCCGCCGACATCCAGGCCGCGGCAGCCAAGGCTGCTGCTGCTGCTGCTGCCGCCGCCGCCGCCGTCGATGCCGCGATGCCGACGTAGAGCAATGCGAGTCTTCCTCCCATCATGCTGCCGAGACGCCATCGTCGTCGTCAGCCGCCAGTTCGGAGGAGGTAGCCGCGGCCAGCAACACGGAAGAGAGCGTGCTGTTCGACTTCGATTTGCCCGACCTTCTGCTGGACCTGAGGGACGGCCTCTGGTCACCCATCTGGGCGGCACCTCCGGCGGCGGCCGAAGAGTACGACGGCGACAGCCTGAGCGAGCCGCTTCTGTGAGCCCACGATCACTGCTGGATGGACGCTGCCGCGCCGGTGCAGCCGGACTAGCCGTTCCTTTCGGACGCACCGGCCGTGACCTGCCGGTGGTTGCCTGCAACGGACGACCGATGCCACGTGCTTTTAGCTTCGTGTGTGCGTTGTGCAGAACTGTAGAGAGAGAGAAACGCATGGCCGGTCGGTCACGCTCGCGCGGCCGTGGGCGCTTGCTTGTGGGGTCGCTGTGATCTCCGGATGGCAAGTCGTTCTAGGATGCGGTGAAACAGTGGATTGCCTTGCCTACTTGCCTGTGTGACCAGACACTTGGTTTCTAGACTCTGGCCAGGTAATAACTTGGGAATGTCAGTATTACAGCATCAGTTTTTTTTATTAGTATTTACAGCATCAGTTGATTCAGTTGTATATAGTTGTGAGTACCCAGCTTCTTTAATTTGTCAATATGTACTGCGTATATATCGTATTGCGGAGAATGAATTATGCAAGGATGTTGTTAAGTACATCTTCAACATTTCATGTTAAGTGTAATGCTGATCGTATTAGCGAGTGTTTTTTAGGAATGGAGAATGAAATTAAATTTTGGATTAGCTCTATATGTTGTGATACAAGCTACTCCTAACACATCAAAACTTAAGAACAAGAGCCTCTCCTTTTCTTTCTCTTTCTAACCCTAAGGAAAACTCTCAACCACTCAAAGGAGAGCCTAATCCCCAAGTAGTGCTCCACACAACCTACTATTTCTCCGTATATAGACACTTGGTTATTCTTCAAAATGTTCTTATATGAAGCACTCAATCCAATTATCCCTAGGGATAAAACTGTTAAGATTTTTGTCAATGCATCGGATGGACCCAACGTCTACGTGACTTCGTTTTGCCTCGATGCAAGCTTTACGATGACCACACATGTCCTCTGACTTGTCACCCAGGTTTTGAGCCTAAATCGCTCAAACCCATGCGCCAATAGTTTTGGGATCCAAACCACCAATACCTTCATGCTTAGTTTTGAGGATCAGACCAGCAAACCCTCTTGCATACCCTACAAGTTGTGACTCACCGATGTCGATGTGTTTTCAACCTCCGGTAAGGTTCGATGCCTTCACCTTCCTTCTTGACTTGATCTACGCCATCTTCATCATCCACAATGTAAACATGTGTCCGGTCTCTGCCAAGAGCCATGACACCATCATCCTCGTCCTCGACTTGGCCAACACCATCTTCATTATTCTCTTCATTCCTTGCACTCTTTCTCTTTGTGTGAGCGATATGGATAGTCCGTGACCTCGTTGGTCTTACTTGATCCGTTAGTCCTAAGCCTCTCCTCGCTTGCCCTTCACCGCTTTGGTTCATTGTCGTGAACCTTGTTTGTCATTCACCCATTCCAGCCGATAAACCTGTTGCATCCATCACCTGCACTTCAAAAGACAAGAGACACAATACAAGACTACACCGCTGGTTAGCCGTTAGCCATTGGGCTAATCTAGTATATATAAGTTAAGAGCACCGAGAAAGCCTCAAATCATCTTCATAATGACTCGTCATTCTTCAGTCAAGGGCACATATATATCAACCTTGACTTCTCTAGTTCACATATTTTCAACTAATTATTCTTTCAGCAATAGGCGATGTGAAACTAATTATATGGTGACTTCGTTAATTTCAAGATTTCTCGTTCTAGTCTCTCATAGGAGTCATATATAGGAGTAGGCGTGAGTATGTGTGCACATATGTGGGGCATTTGTAAATGAGCATCTTGATGTATCTTGACACATTTTCTATAACATTAACATGAGTTTATGAGTTAGTGGAAGTATCTTTGGAAGTAATTTTGTATGGTTGATGTACTATATGCATAATGAAGGATTAGCAGTCAAAATCAAGATATGAAGTTAGTTAGATTGTCACATTTTAGTTTTTGTCCACTGGCTAGCTTGGCTGTTATATATTCCACTACCACCGGATGCGTTAGTTACGCTTAGGTTCCTACAGTCTTAAGCAATCAGTGTTGTTAGTCAAAATCTAATTGTAAGGAAAATAGACCCAAGGCCCATTTACTTTGGATTTTGGTGTTTGATGACCAACACAACCAAATTGGACTAATGAATTTGCAAGTGATTGTTTTGTAGTTCAATAGGGTGCAAGACGTGACTTGGATGAAGGTGATGTGATGATCCGATGATCAACACCATAAGCAAGATCTTAGAAGCACAAGAGAAGACCTAAGATATCAAGCAAAGTCCAAGCACGAGGATAAGAACCAAGCCGGACGCAAGATCACGAAGAAACAAGCTCACAAAGGTGACCGGACGCTCCGATCAAGAGGCTCGGCAACAGAAGGCGTCAGCAGCAGCGACCGGACGCTGAAGTGATCGGACGCACCGATGGTACTATTCATAATCACCGGCAACACATCTAGTACTGACCGGACGCTGGCGGCAAATCGACCAGACGTTGGACTACAACGTCCGATCGAGTACAGAAAGGTTCCAGAGCGGTGAAATTGCGACCGGACGCGTCCGGTGGCATGTGACCGAACGCTGGAAGCGTCCGATCAGTTGATCGTGGCTCTAACGGTCGGGACGACCGGACGCGTCCGATTAGGATGACCTGAGCGTCCGATCAGTAGCAGAAAAGTAGAATTTCATCCCCAACAGCTACTTTCTTAGTGGGGCTTATAAATAGACCCCCAACCGGCCATTTGAGGTGAGTGGAGCTGAGGAAACATATCTAGGATGTTGGTACACCATTTTAGTGATCTCCACTTGCATAGTACTTAGTGTTTCATTAGGTGATTAGCATAGGTGCTTTGCGAAGTGCTTAGGTTAATTAGACCACCGCTTATGCGCTTGCTCTAGGTTTAGGCCTAGTGTTTAGTGAGGTTTGCAAACATCTTACTACCCGGTGCTTGCGCACACCTTTGTTGTACATCGAAGGGGCTTGTAGTCTTGCGAGATCACACCAACCGCGTTTGTGGTGTGGCCGCCACCGTGTACTGGAGGGAACAAGGCCCACGGCGTTTTGACTGAAAGCTTGATAGTGAAGACGGCGGGGAGCATCCGAGAGAGGCTTGCCGAAAGACACGTCGAAGACCCACTTGCACGTGGGGAAGACCCGAGGCTATCCATAGAGTTACCTGACTGGGAGCTTGGCCCTTACGAGGGATTCCTTACGAGGGGCTCCAACGAGGACTAGGGAGAAGCTTGCGCGCTTCTCGATACCTCGGTAAAAATACTGGAGTCGTCGACGGGAGTTTGCATATCTCTACCTTGCTCTTTAGCTTCTGCATTTACATTGTTTACATTACTCCTTTTGCGGTAGAGATAGCAATACACTAGTAAAACCGTAGTTACACATTTAGATAGTTTATCTTTTGCATAGGTTTTGCTAAGGTTAGAAAAGAGACCATAGTTTAGAATCAGAATTTTAAGTTGCCTAATTCACCCCCCTTCTTAGGCGTCACGGTCTCCTATAATTGGTATCAGAGCCGGTTGGCTCAATTTGGACCTTTGGCTTAACCGCCGTTAAGTCGACACTATTTAGAGTGGTTGGGATGGACACCTCTAGGCCTCCACACTTTGGTGGCACTAACTTCCCATATTGTAAAGTTAGAATGGATTGTCACCTTGAGGTGGTAGATTTGGGTGTTTGGAGAGTCACTCGTGATGGGATGAAACCCATTAAGAATCCCAATAAACCCACAAAGAGTAAAGAAAAAGAAATTCATTTCAATGCTAGAGCTAAGAATTGCTTATTTGAATCTTTTAGCATGGATGTATTTAACCAAGTGTTCACTTTAAATACGACACATGAAATTTGGTTAAAACCCCAAGAGCTTCATGACGGCACAAGTAATGTCCATGAGCAAAAACATTGTCTAGCTAAGCAAAATTATGATTCCTTTGAAATGAACGATGATGAGCTTGTTCGTGATATGTATTCTCATTTGAATCTAATTATCAATGAGCTTCATTCAATAGGATTAACAAAGCTAGATGATGCAGACATCGTGGGGAAGATCATCTCCATGCTACCACAAAAGAAATATGCAAGCATCATCACCATCCTTCACAACATGAAGGACTTGAGCACCATGACCCCAGCCATAATCATTGGCAACATAGTGGCATTTGAAATGTCACGCAAGATGGGTCAAGAAGAAGCCTCTTCATCAAGCAAAGGCAAAGCTTTCGCATATAGTGAGAAAAAGAAGATGAAGGGCAAGCAAGTTAAGACAAGCTCAAGCTTAAGCTCCTCAAGTGAAGATAAAGAAGAAGATGAGGATGATGATGAAGATTTAAGTGATGATGATCAATCTTCCTCCTCCACCTCCGATCTTGATGAAGAATCAATCAAACTAATCAACAAGGTGGAGAAGATGATCCAAAGGCTCAATGTCAATGGTGTGCCTATCCAAATTTGAGATATCATCTTCACCAATCAAAGAAATGAGCAAAGAAAGAGAGGATGCTATGGATGCGGCGAGTTGGAGCACTTTGTGGAAGTTTGTCCAAATAAGCCCACACCCAAGACAAAGAAGAAGGCATGTAAGGACAAAGCCCTCACATCAATAGGGTCATGGGATGATTCTTCAAGTGAAGAAGAAGACCATCACAAGAGGCGAGGGCACAAGCACTTATCATGAAGATCTTCTCATGTGTGCCTTATGGCACGAGGTAACGAAAGCTCATCCTCTAGTGAGAGTGGGAGTGATGATGAAATGCCTTCTTATGATGAAATTGTGCAATAAAATCTTAACTAAGCTAAAGTTTGAACTAGTCAACAAAAAAAGCTTGGAAAATTAAAAGAAAAGCTAGATAGTTCACAAGAAGCATATAAAACTTTGCTTGAACAATATGAGACATTTGCTAATCTCAATATTGAACTATCTACTAAAATTGAGCAACTTGAGGCTAGTGCAACAACAAATACTTGCACAATCAATGATGAGCAACTTGTAAAGAAAAATGAAAAATTAAAAGAAAAGTTAGCTAGCTCACAAGATGCTTATAAAAGTTTGCTTGCTAAAATGGAAACCATGTGCAAACATTATGATGAGCTAACTAATAAAGTTGCTAATCTTGAAGCCGTCGGTACAACTCTCACTAAGGCACCTAAAAAGAAAAAGTTATATCTTTAACATGGATGCCTCTACTTCTTGTAATGATTTATGTTTAGACTCACCCTTGTACAACCAAGTTTGTGTTGAGAAAGTTGTGGTAGATATATGCACACAAGAGGTTGCAAAGGAGAATGAGCAACTCAAGCAAGAAGTGGCTCGCCTCACCAAGGACTTGACTCAAGTAAAAGGCAATGCGAAGCAAGCCTTACTTCATCAAGATAACACCATCAAGGGAGTGAAGAAGCTTGATGAAGCACAAACCATGGTTTGCTACGTGTGCCACAAGTAAGGTCACAAGTCCTATGAGTGCAAGGTAAAGATTGGGAGAGGAGCAAAGAAGAAAGAGAAAAAGCAAACAAGCAAGCTCTCCAACACCTACACCAACAAGGTGGACAAGAAGGCCTCCACACCTTATCTCTTGAAGAAGAAGAAAAATGACAAGGTGGTGGCCATCAAGGTGAACAAGCAAGTCATCAATGGGGTCAAACGCTTTTGGGTGCTAAAGGAGATCATTTCCAACATGAAGAGCACCAAGAAGATTTGGATCCTGAAAGAAAAGTGAGAAGTCCAATGGACTTCAGGGAATTTAAAGACTTGGTAAAGTATGGGTGCATTTCGTGGGGTGCATCATGATGGACAAGATCATTGCCAAGTGAGTTAGTGAATACTATGGACCTAAATTCCCCTTCCCATGTTAGGTAACTAGATTCAATTTTCTTCAAGTGGTACTAGATTTAATTTCCTACAAGTGGTATCTTTAAGCATCTAGTTACTTTTCATGCCTAGGTTTGCATTTGCATGTTTATATCTTTTGTCATGCATACACTAGGTATATCTTATGGTAGGCTTGCTCGGTTTCATTCTTAACCCTTGGAGCAAACCTAAATAGTTTAAAATTATTTAGGAGCACGACACATAGCTTGTCTTTCGATTGTTCATCTAATATGTGCCAAAGTCTAAATTGTAGATAATTTCTTCTGAATATCGCCTTCGAAAATTACTCTCATATTCATGTGATGTCATCTTTCAAGTGGTATTTTTGATTCTAAAATCAATGTGCATGTTTCCTACAAGTATTCCATACTTGTGTGCACAAATTTAGGGGGAGGTTACTCTACAAGCTGGATGCTTTAAGACTAACACATTTTCAAGCTTATCATGTGTGTAGTAGTCTCATTACAAGGAAAATGGAGTCCCTGGAGTTAAGCATCATACTTCAAATATCCACCACCTATTGCAAGTGGTAAAAATTAAATTGGTTTCCGCATGTGGTATTTCTAAACCGATATCATCATGTTGATTTCATTTTGATATTTATATGCTTTCTCCATGCATTATATAGATTAAATTCCCTTGAGCAATAATTTACCAATTATGCATATGCTTTGCCTTCTACCATATGTATGCATATATTTAGGGGGAGCTTAGTCTATATAATGTGAGATTCAAATTTTGTGACCTATTCCACTGTACATACAAAGGATCACAAAGTTTGACCCTCCCTTGGGCTGCTAATGTCTTCCTTTTTGGTGTTTGATTCCAAAGGGGGAGAATTTAGAGGACCAAAAGCAAGCATTAATTTATAGGACCAAAAGCTAGATCATAATAATTTACAAGTGGTAATGGTCTACAAGTGGTAATGATCCGAGAAAGGGAGGATAGTGGATTATGGATTAGCCTATGTGAAAGGTCCTAATATGGCTAGAGGGGGGGTGAATAGCCTATTTAAAATTCTACAAATCAACTAGAGCAATTTGATTAGTAAGACAAATAGCGGAATGCAAACTTGCTCTAGCTCTACGAGGGTTGCAAGCCACATATCCAACAATTCTAGTTGCAATGATTACTAGACACACAACTTGCTATGAAACTACTCACTAAGAGCTCTCAAACTTGCTACACTAAAGAGCTCCACTAGATGAACTTAAATAACAAAACAAGCTCTCAATTCTAATTACACTAAAGAGCTTGGCATGACTAGTTTACAAGAATATAGAAAGTGAGTAAGATGATTATACCGACGTGTCGAGGGATGAACCAATCACAAGATGAAGATTAAGCCAATCATCGGGAGAATGCAAATGACAAGAGACAACCAATTTTTCTCCCGAGGTTCATGTGCTTGCCAACACGCTAGTCCCCGTTGTGTCGACCAACACTTGGTGGTTCGGCGGCTAAGAGGTGTTTCACAAACCTCATCCACATGATTGGACACCGCAAGAACCTAGCCACAAGTGAGGTAACTCAATGACACGAGCAATTTACTAGAGTTACCTTTCGGCACTCTGCCGGGGAAGGCACAACTCCCCTCACAATCACCGGAGACGGCCATGGACAATCACCAACTCGTGCCGATCCTCCACCGTTGCACCAAGCCGTCTAGGTGGTGGCAACCACCAAGAGTAACAAGCGAAATCCGCAGCGCAACACGAATACCAAGTGCCTCTAGATGCAATCACTCAAGCAATGCACTTGGATTCTCTCCCAATCTCACAAAGATGATGGATCAATGATGAAGATGAGTAGGAGGGCTTTGGCTAAGCTCACAAGGTTGCTATGTCAATGAAAATGTGCAAGAGAGGTGACCTTGAGCCGGCCATGGGGCTTAAATAGAAGCCCCCACGAAATAGATCCGTTATGCCCCTTCACTGGGCATAACGCGGGTTGACCGGATGCTGCAGTCTAACTGACCGGACGCAGCACCGGACGCTCCAGTCATGAATACCGGACGCGTCTGGTCGGCATACCGGATGTGTCCGGTAGCCCCCAGACTGCCACGTGTCTAGTTCAAACCATCATAGTCGTTGCTACTTAGTCTGCCGATGATCGGACGCTCACACCGAACGTAGAAACTCAATTGACCGGACGCTGCACCGCCGAGTCCGGTCGAGTCCAGTAAGCCACCAGGGCCGACCGGACGCGTCTGTTAGAAACTGACCGGATGCTGAGCCTTAGCGTCCGGTCGTGTACAGTAAGCACCCACTCATGACCGGACGCGTCCAGTCATACCGGACCGGACGCTGCCAGCGTCTGATCAACAGAACTACCGAACACTGTTTTTTCTGAGTCATACCGGACGTGTCCAGTGTTGTGACCGGACGCGTCCGGTCACTGAGTCTATCGCCGAATATTGGACGTGTCCGGTCATCATACCGAACGCGTCCGGTCACTCTGTAACCAGCGCGACTAACTCATCTTTGACTCTATCTTCTTCACCCTTGCTCAAATGTGCCAACCACCAAGTGTATCACCTTATGCACATGTGTTAGCATATTTTCACAAACATTTTCAAGGGTGTTAGTACTCCACTAGATCCTAAATGCATATGCAATGAATTAGAGCATCTAGTGGCACTTTGATAACCGCATTTCGATACGAGTTTCACTCCTCTTAATAGTACGGCTATCTATCCTAAATGTGATCACACTCGCTAAGTGTCTTGATCACCGAAACAAAATGGCTCCTACAATTTTACCTTTGCCTTGAGCCTTTTGTTTTTCTCTTTCTTCTTTTCCAAGTTGAAGCATTTGACCATCACCATGCCATCACCATTGTCATGATCTTCGCCATTGCTTCATCACTTGGAGTAGTGCTACCTATCTCATAATTACTTTGATAAACTAGGTTAGCACTTAGGGTTTCATCAATTAACCAAAACCAAACTAGAGCTTTCAATCTCCCCCTTTTTGGTAATTGATGACAACCCTTTCACAAAGATATGAATTGAGATTTAATTGAATTCACGTTGCTTGCCCAAGCATATCTACCATGTGTAAAAGAATATGGACAAGTTTCATGAACTCCAAATGGTAGTAATTGATCCCCCTACATATGTGCTAGGAGTTTGGATTGTAGCTTGCACATATGCTTAGATAGGAAATATAGGAGTCAATTTCTACCAAATGATGCTAAGGTATAAGAGATGGACCTTTGAAGCGTGATACCAATCGAAGTGCACCAATGTACCATCCTTAGCATCATTAGTAACTAGACATACACAAAAACTAGAGTACCCCATGAGATCAACATTACATGCAAGGGTCTAGTTTCGATAGAATGAACATAAGTCTAGTTACTTTAGCCTATGCATGCTAGTTTTTCATTTCATCATTCAAACCTATAACTAGCATACACCACACAAGCATGGATATTGAAATTTAGAACTTGTACCATGCAAGCAAATATATGAAATGTTCATTCAAATGCATCATACAAGTTTATGAGCTTGCTCCCCCTACTTGTGTGATCAAAATTTTAATTGATCCCTTTCCTTTATCATATCTCTCCCCTTATGTCAAATACTCCCCTATCACTCATATCTTTGTTTCTCTTCCCCTTTGTCAATAATTAGCACAAAAGGTGAGCTCAAATTATAGATAGGTTGGGGTGAAACCATATGAAATGAGGATTATTTTTCCAATTTGGTTCAATCTAGATTACTTGCAAAAGATATTTAACTCGGTTTGATCCAAGGACAAGCTTCTTCACACCTCCAAATAAGGGTTATCTTGTACCATGTTGAGTTAAACACTTATAGCTCATTTTCTAAATCAAACACTAGGTTTACAAGCCCCCAAACATGTCATATGCCACCACTAGATCATTTCAAACATATAAGCAATAGTGGTACCATACAAGCATCAAATTCATTTGATTTTCACGAATGAGCCTAGGACATGATAGGAATGACTAGATGCACTAAACAAGTCCTTAGCAAGAATGTATGCCATGCCAATCAACTTTTACCTTGGTTTGCTCGAAGGAGAGGCAAGTCATATAATGGGGGTGCATCAACACATATTGGAGAAGTCAAGTATGTTCAATTCATTCCTTAGCTTGCAAAACCTCTTCTCATCAAGTGGCTTGGTGAATATATCGGCAAGTTGATCTTCGGTGCCCACACTCTCTATGCAAATATCCCCTTTTTGTTGGTGATCTCTTATGAAGTGATGACGGACATCTATATGCTTTGTTCTTGAGTGTTGAACTGGGTTGTTGGTGAGCTTTATGGCACTTTCATTGTCACATAGCAATGGCACTTGCTTGAACTTGATTCCAAAGTCACTCAAAGTAGCCTTCATCCAAAGTAATTGAGCACAACAACTACCGGCTGAAATTTACTCCGCTTCAGCGGTTAAAAGTGCTACACTATTTTGCTTCTTTGACGACCAAGACACAAGTGATCTTTCCAATAGTTGACATGTGCCCGATGTGCTCTTTCTCTCAACTTTGCATCCCACATAATCAGAATCCGAATATCCAATCAACTCAAATCTTGCTCCTTTGGGATACCATAATCCAACATGTTGTGTATGCTTCAAGTACCTCAATATTCTCTTAGTTGCCTTCAAATGACTTTCTCTTGGTGAGGCTTGAAATCTAGCACACATGCATACACTAAACATCACATCCGGCCTTGATGCGGTCACATAGAGTAGACTTCCAATCATGGACCGATACATCTTTTGATCTACCATGTTGCCACTAGCATCACTATCTAAGCTTCCACTTGTCCCCATTGGTGTACTAATAGCTTTACTCTTATCCATTTCAAAGTTCTTGAGCATGTCTTTGATATACTTGCCTTGACTCACAAATGTGCCATTCTTCATTTGCTTGATTTGAAGACCAAGGAAGTAACTAAGCTCTCTAATCATAAACATCTCAAACTCACTTGCCATCATCTTGCCAAACTCCTCACAAAATTCTTGATTTGTTGATCCAAAGATGATATCATCAACATAGATTTGTATTACAAACAAGTCATTTCCAAGCTTCTTGGTGAAGAGAGTGGTGTCAACTTTTCCCATCTTGAATCCCTTAGAGAGTAGGAAATCTCTTAATCTCTCATACCATGCTCTAGGTGCTTGTTTCAATCCATACAAAGCCTTTCTCAACTTGAACATATGGTTGGGTTTCTTTTCATCTTCAAAACCGGGAGGTTGCTTAACATACACAAGCTCATTGATGTACCCATTGAGAAATGCACTTTTCACATCCATTTGGTACAACTTGATGTTGTGAGCACAAGCATAAGCTAGCAAGATCCTAATTGCTTCCAATCTTGCAACCGGGGCATATGTTTCTCCAAAGTCAAGACCTTCAACTTGAGTGTAACCTTGAGCCACTAATCTTGCTTTGTTCCTTATTACTATCCCATCTTGATCTTGCTTGTTCCAAAAGACCCACTTGGTTCTAATCACATTATGATCCTTATGCCTCTCAACTAAATTCCATACTTGGTTTCTTGTGAAGTTGTTTAGCTCTTCATGCATAGCATCGATCCAATCAACATCCCTCAAAGCTTCATCTATCTTCTTAGGTTTAATGGATAACACAAATGAGAAATGCTCACAAAATGAAGCCAATCTTGATCTTGTTTGCACACCTCTTGAAATATCACCAATGATAGTGTCCAATGGATGATCTCTTGCAACATTGGTTGGTTGAAGCACTTGCACTTGATTGCTAGCATATGATTGATCACTTGGTTGAGATGATGAACTATCCATTTGTTGATTTTGCACATTGCCATCACTAGTGCTTGCTTGGATTTGATCATGAGAACCACTAGCTTGCACATTTGAGTTAGAGAGCACTTAATTCTTGTCATCTTCAATATCAATTACCTCTCTAGGCCTTAACTCATCAATGTCCATGTTCTTCATTGCATTGACCAATTAAGTGCCTCTTACATCATCTAGATTCTCATCTTCCTCTTGGAAACCATTTGTTTCATCAAACTCCACATCATGAACCTCCTCAAGAGTACCACTAGCCAAATTCCAAACTCTATAAGCCTTGCTAGTAGTGGAGTAACCAAGCAAGAAACATATCATCACATTTCTTTTCAAACTTGCTCAATCTAGTGCCTTTCTTCAATATATAGCATTTACAACAAAAAAACCCAGAAGTATGCTATGTTGGGCTTTCTTCCATTTAATAGCTCATAAGGTGTCTTTTCCGCATGGGGTGACAATAGAGTCGGTTGCTATAGTAGCAAGCCGTGTTGATTGCTTCAGCCCAAAATGAATGACTCACATTGTACTCACTCAACATTGATCTTGCCATATCAATCAAGGTTCTATTCTTTCTTTCAACAAGCCCATTTGATTGAGGAGTATACTTGGCCGAGAATTGATGCCTAATTCCAAATTTATCACATAACTCATCAATTCTAGTGTTCTTGAACTCACTTTCATTGTCACTTCTAACTTTCATGATTGTTGTTTCAAACTCATTGTGAATACCTTTGACAAATGATTTGAATGTTGCAAACACATCACTCTTGTCAATAAGAAAGAACACCCATGTGTATCTAGTGAAATCGTCCACAATCACAAATCTATATTTGTTTCCACCAATGCTAGTGTATGTGGTTGGTCTAAACAAGTCCATATGCATCAACTCAAATGCCTTGGATGTACTCATCATGCTCTTCTTAGGATGTGTATTACCAACTTGCTTTCCGGCTTGACATGTACTACATAGTTTGTCCTTCTCAAATGTGACATCTTTCAAGCCTCTAACTAAGTTATGCTTGATCAATTTGTTCAATTGTTTCATTTCAACATGACCAAGCCTTCTATGCCATAACCAACCCATGCTAGACTTAGTGATCAAACATGTTGACAATTGAGTTTCTCTAGCATTGAAATCAACTAAGTATAGATTCTCATATCTAAATCCTTTGAATATCAAGTTAGAGCCATCTACACTTATGATCTCTACATCATCCACACCAAATATGCACTTGAAACTAAGATCACACAATTGTGCTACCGACAATAAGTTGAAGTTCAAGCTCTCTACTAGTAGCACATTGGAAATGCTCAAATCATTGGATATTGCAATCTTACCAAGCCCTTTGACCTTGCCATGTGATACTATCAAACCCATTGCTCTTGTTTTCATTGATTGAATTAACCATTCTTGAATCACCGATCATGTGTTGTGTGCACGCACTATCAAGCACCCAATGCCTTCCTCCAGCTTTATAATTTACCTACAAAAGAAGATCAATTCTTTTTAGGTACCCAAACTTGCTTGGGTCCTTGTAGGTTAGTCACCAAGGACTTTGGTACCCAAATGGCCTTCTTCTTTGGGCCCACAATTGGTGTACCAATGAACCTAGCCTTCACACCATTGGCACTCTTATAAAGCATGTAACAAGAATCAAATTTGATTGAGGATACATTAGGTAGCTTGTTCTTATTAGTCTTGCAATTTTGCTCTATATGCCCAACTTGCTTGCATCTATTGCAAAACCGACCATTGCCCTTCACAAAGCTAGCTTTGGGAGTGACAAAGGCCGCTTTGCCTTTCTTGGGGGTATAGCCTAATCCCTCTTTGTTGAGAGAAAACCTTTGGCTACCCAAGCACTTTAGCAAGCGGATATCTCCACCATAGGCATTGCCTAAGGCACGAGTGAGCTTATTCACCTCCTTCTTGAGGGTTTCATTTTCCACCATTAGTGATGCATCATTCATAGGTGGAGTGGTAATGGTTGTGCTACAAGAAGTGTTAGTAGGAGCAACAATAATGGGTTCATGAAAAGATTCATCAATAAGATCACATGTTAGTCCCACATCACATGTTACTATCACTTGCTCCTTCTTGGCTTCCTCCTTCTTGACTTGCTCAATGAGAGAGGAGTGAGCCTTTTCAAGCTTAGAGTGAGCTTTGCCAAGCTTCTTATGGGCATCCATTAGCCCCTCATGAGTGGCATTGAGCTCATCAAAGGATTGTTCAAGAAATTTGACTTTCTTGTTCAATTCTTTGCACTCTTTTCTCTTCATCTCAAAGTAAGTATGCACTTGCTCGCACATGTCCATAAGCTCCTCCTTTGAGTACTCCTCATCATCATCATCACTCCTACAAGCATCACTTTCACATTCATCATCACTCACATCATATTTTACCTTGGTAGGCTTTGCCATGAGGCATGTTGATGGAGTGTCGAAGATGGAGGGCTTGTTGTTGATGGCGATGCTTGCTAGTGCTCTCTTGATAGACTTCTTGCCATCATCACTAGAGTCATCACTATCCAATGAGCCATCACTGTCCCATGTGACCACATAGCCTCCACCCTTCTTCTTCTTTTGAAAGGTCATTCTCTTCTCCTTCTTCTCCTTCTTTTCTTTCTTGTCCTTCTTGTGTTTGTTCTTCTCATCTTCATCATTGTCACTATTGTAAGGACAATTGGCTACAACATGATCGGGGCTCTTGCAATTGTAGCATCTTCTCACATATTCTTTGCTCTTTGTGTGACCTCTTCTCTTTCTTGCTCCATAGTCCTTCTTCTTCATGAACTTGCCCATCTTGCGCACAAAGAGAGCCATAGCCTCATCATCAATATCACTTAGATCCTCATCATCACTTGATTCTTTCTTGGACTTGCCCTTGTTTTTGTATGATGATGAACTAGCCTTGAATGCTATGCTTTTCTTCTTCTTGTCTTCTTCTTCCTTCTTATCATCCTTGTCATCCCCTTCCCTTTCCACACGGTATGTCTCTTGTGTCATGACATCACCTAGTACTTGGTTAGGGGTGATATCCTTTAATCCTCCTCTTATGATAAGCAATCTCAACATCTCAAACCTTGAAGGTAGGCACATCAAGAATCGATGAGAGACATCATCATCCTTGATCTTCTCTCCCAAAGCCTTCAAGTCATTGACAATCACTTGTAATCGATGGAACATCTCCGGAATGCTCTCATCTTCCTTCATCTTGAAGCTTGTCAACTTGTCCTTGAGAATATACAACTTGGCACTCTTCACCGCCAGTGTGCCCTCATATGTTTCCTCCAATCTCCTCCACACTTCATTTGCTCTTTCACAATCCTTGATTTGCTCAAACACCTTTGGATCAATGGCATTGTATAACATGTTGAGAGCCATTGTATTGCATTGCTTGTTGGACTTATCTTGGTTGGTGGGATTGTCAGGATCAATGATAGCATAATCATTCTCGGTTACATCCCATACTTGATCATTTATTGAACCAAGATACACCCTTATCTTTCTCTTCCAATAACCATAGCCTGTGCCATCAAAGAAAGGTGGTTTGCCCCCCCACATGGTTGAACACAACTTGAGCCATAATTTGACACCGAGGTTGTTAAGCCCTTAATCACACGGTGACCATGGCTCCGATACCACTTGAAAGGTCCTAATATGGCTTAAGGGGGGGGGGTGAATAGCCTATTTAAAATTCTACAAATCAACTAGAGCAATTTGATTAGTAAGAAAAATAGCAAAATGCAAACTTGCTCTAGCTCTACGAGGGTTGCAAGCAACCTATCCAATAATTCTAGTTGCAATGATTACTAGACACACAACTTGCTATGAAACTACTCACTAAGAGCTCTCAAACTTGCTACACTAAAGAGCTCCACTAGATGAACTTAAATAACAAAACAAGCTCTCAATTTTAATTACACTAAAGAGCTTGGCACAACTAGTTTGCAAGAATATAGAAAGTGAGTAAGATGATTATACCGACGTGTCGAGGGATGAACCAATCACAAGATGAAGATTAAGCCAATCACCGGGAGAATGCAAATGACAAGAGACAACCGATTTTTCTCCTGAGGTTCATGTGTTTGCCAACACGCTAGTCCTCGTTGTGTCAACCAACACTTGGTGGTTCAGCGGCTAAGAGGTGTTTCACAAACCTCGTCCACACGATTGGACACCGCAAGAACCTAGCCACAAGTGAGGTAACTCAATGACACGAGCAATTTACTAGAGTTACCTTTCGGCACTCCGCCGGGGAAGGCACAACTCCCCTCACAATCACCGGAGACGGCCACGAACAATCACCAACTCGTGCCAATCCTCCACCGCTGCACCAAGCCGTCTAGGTGGTGGCAACCACCAAGAGTAACAAGCAAAATCCACAGCGCAACATGAATACCAAGTGCCTCTAGATGCAATCACTCAAGCAATGCACTTGGATTCTCTCCCAATCTCAAAAAGATGATGGATCAATGATGGAGATGAGTGGGAGGGCTTTGGCTAAGCTCACAAGGTTGCTATGTCAATGAAAATGTGCAAGAGAGGTGAGCTTGAGCCGGCCATGGGGCTTAAATAGAAGCACCCCATGAAATAGATTCGTTATACCCCTTCACTGGGCATAACGCGGGCTGACCGGACACAACACCGGACGCTCCGGTCGTGAATACCGAACGCGTCCGGTCGGCATACCGGACGTGTCCAGTAGCCCCCAGACTGCCACGTGTCCAGTTCAAACCATCATAGCTGTTGCTACTTAGTCTGCCGACGATCGAACGCTCACACCGGACACAGAAACTCAATTGACCAGACGCTGCACCGTCGAGTCCGGTCGAGTCCAGTAAGCCACCAGGGCCGACCAGACGCGTCTGTTAGAAACTGACCGGACGCTGAGCCTCAGTGTCTGGTCGAGTACAGTAAGCACCCACTCATGACCGGACGCGTCCGGTCATACCGGACCGGACGCTGCCAGTGTCCGATCAACAGAACTGTCGAACACTATTTTTTCTAAGTCATACCAGACGTGTCTGGTGTGGCGACCGGACGCGTCCGGTCGCTGAGTCTATCGCCGAATACCGGACGTGTCCGGTCATCATACCGGACGCGTCCGGTCACTCTGTAACCAGCGCGACTAACTCCTCTTTGACTCTATCTTCTTCACCCTTGCTCAAATGTGCCAGCCACCAAGTGTATCACCTTGTGCACATGTGTTAGCATATTTTCACAAACATTTTCAAGGGTGTTAGTACTCCACTAGATCCTAAATGCATATGCAATGAATTAGAGCATCTAGTGGCACTTTGATAACCGTATTTCGATACGAGTTTCACTCCTCTTAATAGTACAGCTATCTATCCTAAATGTGATCACACTCGCTAAGTGTCTTGATCACCGAAACAAAATGGCTCCTACAATTTTACCTTTGCCTTGAGCCTTTTGTTTTTCTCTTTCTTCTTTTCCAAGTTGAAGCATTTGACCATCACCATGCCATCACCATTGTCATGATCTTCGCCATTGCTTCATCACTTAGAGTAGTGCTACCTATCTCATAATTACTTTGATAAACTAGGTTAGCACTTAGGGTTTCATCAATTAACCAAAACCAAACTAGAGCTTTCACTATGTAATGGGGAGAATTTGTAGGATCAAAAGCAAGGCTTAAATCCATAATACCACATAGGGACATTTGCAAGGGCAAGATAAGTTTTCAAGTGGTATCTTCTAGTCTTACAAGTAATATCTTTTAGCATCATATAACCTTGCCCCTTGCATTGCATCCTAGCAAGTAGATAGTTTTTAAAATTCTAATTTTTTATTATTTGCTTGCTTTGGTCGTGTTGTCATCAATCACCAAAAAGGGGAAGATTGTAAGAAAAATGGACCCAAGGCCCATTTATTTTGGATTTTGGTGTTTGATGACCAACACAACTAAATTGGACTAATGAATTTGCAAGTGATTGTTTTGTAGTTCAATAGGGTGCAAGACGTGACTTGGACGAAGGTGATGTATGATCCGATGATCAACACCATAAGCAAGATCTTAGAAGCACAAGAGAAGACCCAAGATATCAAGCAAAGTCCAAGCATGAGGATAGGAACCAAGCCGGATGCAAGATCGCGAAGAAATAAGCACACAGAGGTGACCGGACGCTGGACCGGACGCTCCGATCAAGAGGCTCGGCAACAGAAGGCGTCAGCAGCAGCGACCGGACGCTGAAGTGATCAGACGCACCGATGGTACTGTTCATAATCACCGGCAACACATCTAGTACTGACCGGACGCTGGCGATAAATCGACCAGACGTAGGACTGCAGCGTCCGATCGAATACAGAAAGGTTCCAGAGCGGTGAAATTACGACCGGACGTGTCCGGTGGCATGTGACCGGACGCTGGAAGCGTCCGATCAGTTGATCGTGGCTCTAACGGTCAGGACGACCGGATGTGTCCGATTAGGACAACCTGAGCGTCCGGTCAGTAGCAGAAAAATAGAATTTCATCCCCAACGGCTACTTTCTTAGTGGGGCTTATAAATAGACCCCCCAACCGGCCATTTGAGGTGAGTGGAGCTGAGGAAACATATCTAGGATGTTGGTACACCATTTTAGCGATCTCAACTTGCACAGTGCTTAGTGTTTCATTAGGTGATTAGCATATGTGCTTTGCGAAGTGCTTAGGTTGATTAGACCACCACTTATACGCTTGCTCTAGGTTTAGGCCTAATGTTTAGTGGGGTTTGCAAACCTCTTACTACCTGGTGCTTGCGCGCACCATTGTTGTACATCGGAGGAGCTTGTAGTCTTGCGAGATCACACCAACCGCGTTTATGGTGTGGCCGCCACCGTGTACTAGAGGGAACAAGGCCCACGGCGTTTCGGCCGAAAGCTTGATAGTAAAGACGGCGGGGAGCATCAGGGAGAGGCTTGCCGGAAGGTACGTCGGAGACCCACTTGCGCGTGGGGAAGGCCCGAGGCTATCCACGGAGTTACCTGACCGGGAGCTTGGCCCATGCGAGGGATTACTTGCGAGGGGCTCCAACGAAGACTAGGGAGAAGCTTGCGTGTTTCTCGATACCTCGGTAAAAATACCAGAGTCGTCGACGGGAGTTTGCATATCTCTACCTTGCTCTTTAGCTTCCGCATTTACATTGTTTACATTACTCCTTTTGCGGTAGAGATAGCAATACACTAGCAAAATCGTAGTTGCACATTTAGATAGTTTATCTTTTGCATAGGTTTTGCTAAGGTTAGAAAAGAGACCATAGTTTAAAATCGGAATTTTAAGTTGCCTAGTTCACCTCCCTCTTAGACGTCACAGTCCCCTGCACTAATGATCCCAAAGCTTACGAAAAACGCCATACATTATTAGATATTCTTATTTATTTATTAATAATCTAATGATAAAGTTCATCTAGAAGAAAATAGAATCACAGCAAACAAAAATTCTAGTTCAGATTAGAAAAAAAAAGATTAAATAACAAGCATTATAGTACAATTAAGAATCCGTACTAATCTCCCCTGTTACCGAAGACGACATATTTCATGACAGCCAGCTGATATTTTTTTTCCTCCTACTAGACAAAATTTTGGTCCAACATGCACGAGCAACTTTGGCTATAAAATGGCTTTCTTTTGTGAGAGATGCATACATATGATTTGTTAAAGGTTATTTTATCAGATCATTATTTAGCTACTCCTACTTCATTAATTGCTAGGAATTTGATAATCATATTCTTTCGGTCAAGAAAAATGGACCCGAGCTCTAACATCCTCATCAATTCATAACACGTACGTAGCACTCGAAATTAAGATCAACGGCTCGTGTAGCCAGTGCAAGCATATATACGAGAGAATGATGGCTTGGCGAAAGAGAGAATGATGGCATGGCGAAAAGGCAAGGCCAACAACTTCAAATTCTACACGACAACATATATATACGCAGCGCATTTTAATCACGAGGAAAAAAAAAGAGCGCTATTAATGGCTTAAGATTCAAGAGGCGTAGCTGAAGGAATATGCACCGTTGGCGTTTTGTTTGTGCCGAGTGGGCAGTGGCCAGTGGCCAGCAGTGCCCACGTCCGGGCCCGGGCCCTGGGCGGGCGGCTGTCCCTGTCTGATTTGGGCATCCAAAGAAAGAAAGAAAGAAAGCAGCTGGCTGGCTGGTATTCACGGTAGGTGAGACGTAGTGTGCCATTCCCCGGCGGCGTTCAATAACTCAATCGCGCGTCATTAACCTAGGTATAGTTGCAAATTATTTGGTCTTGGACCATCGTCGACTACTGCGTCACCAAATTGACCGCTGCTGCATGCACTGCCTTGCAGACTTAGGCCCTGTTCAAATGTTGTAGGATTAAGAAACCATAGCATCGAGAAACTATAGTTTTAGAACTTGTCGATGTGCAAAACTATGGTTTAGAAAAAATAGCATGGAGTGAAGTTTTTAATACTTCAAAAAAGACTACAGCTATTGTAATGCCGTGGTATTCAAAACCCTGAAATTTGTTGCATCAAACACTTCATGTCACTTTATTAAAACTAAAATACTTCACAAAAAAGATGGTATTTTTTAAAAACTCAAAATATATTTTGCATCCAAACAGAATGTGGTATGGCTGTACGTGTCTCTACACAGGAGAAGGTCATTGCAGTCTTGCAGACAGACATCTGATTGATCTACGTACGAGCTCATCTCATGAGGCCCGGGATCCTAATGTTTATTTGAACTCAATAATGATGCCTGATTTATGCATTGATGATTGATGACTACATCTAACGGCCCCTGGTAATTAAGAAGATTATCTGGCGGTCCATGCAAAGGATCGCGCCGTCTCATCGTCCTCTTTCACTTTAGCTACGACAATCCGTATGGAAAAGCACTAGCCACAGGATGTAAAGCGAGAGCATTTACATTTATATTTATTGTTTTTTGTCTGAGAACAAAGTGTGCGCGTTAAAAGAAGGATGACACGTAATTATCCACGCCACTTTTGCTACGCCACATACACGGCCTACATGTATGGCCTAAAAACGGAGATCCATCGACTGCTTCAATTCAGCTTCTTCCATGCAACAACCACACACACCGGCGTGCATGGGAAACGTGGACTACGACCCTCTGATGGATACGTACAGTACCAGTAACACGTACTGCTGCGTACCGTCGACGACCCTACACGTACAGTAGCACAGTACATGTATGCTGTACAGTACACAGCGGCCATATGCCGGCCGGCCTTGTGGCGTGGTCGTTCCACACAACTGCTGCTGCAGAAGCAGAGAGCCGTCGCGTCCGCATCGGACGACAGTGCCCATGCTGTACGCTGACGCTGCCCATCAAGCCGGGTGACCTCCTTGACGCATAGCTTTGGCAGCAGCGTACCGGCCATGGACCGATCGACGTGCTAACCACCGTGCTCCGTGCAATGCTACACCTGGCAAACCAAGCTTTCTGCGGACTGCTACCGCTTGATGGACGCTTCTTCGAATTAATATGCGGTTACACTGCTCGATCGATCGAATGCATGCGTGCCAATTATTGGTTACTTAACTCGTGCTGGTCTTAGTTTAAGTTCGGCGAGGCAGTAGTTTAGTGATGCGAGGCACATGAGGGGGATTTGTTTAGGGTTTAGTCACTTAGCTAGTCAGTGTTCATGTGAGGCTAGGGGCTATGGCTAGCCAGCACCAGCTAGCTTTGGAAAAGGCGTTTAAGCACTGATGATGCGCTTTGGGCGAGATTAAACAAAGGAATTGGTGGGGCTAAGTTGTTTATATGTATGCAAATCGCGAGGGGCGCGCGCCATCACGATTAAACAAAGGGGCTTCTTTTTCCTCCAGCAGCTCGCCGATCGGTGAGCTGGGATACATGTATTCATGTCGAGCGCCTGGCTCCTCTTTTCTATTCGCGTGGAATGGCGATACGGGCATCTCAAAATACGGGATCTGGTCAGGGAATCGATCCCGTCGTGCAGCTACAGTGTCCTTCCGCCCTCGGGATTGCTCTTAATTAAGCAATGCTAGCTGCATAATGTAGACTAAGGACGATTCTAAGACACATGCGTGCTGAGAGTGAGAGCTGCAATGGGAGTTGATTCATGATCCAATTGCCTTTTACTACTAATCACATGCATCGAGCTTCTGCATACAGTGATGCAACATGTACTTAGCGGTGCTTTTTCCATCGGTGTACTGCAGTAGGCCGTGTTTAGTTCCAAACCCAAATTCCTAAAAAGTGCTACAGTAGCCATCACATCGAATCTTGCGATACGTGCATGGAGCATTAAATGTAGACGAAAAAAAAACTAATTGCACAGTTTGGTTCGAAATCGCGAGACGAACGTTTTGAGCCTAATTGGTCATGATCACTAATTGCCAAATAAAAACGAAAATGCTACAGTAGCCCAAATTCTAAAATTCGGCCAACTAAACACGGGCGTAGTTTGCATTATTGCAAGTCTGCCCATAGAGCGAGCAAGATCCAAATCGCTGCACGAGCCTAATTTAGTGCTCCTAGTAGGTCATGATACTAGCTGTCCAGAGAACAGAAGTCGGTCCTGGTACTGGTTCTACGACAGCTCGCAAGCTGCTGCAAGTTTGCAACTTCCAACCAGTCCAATGGCGTCCGCATAGGTATCATGCGGACGAACTGTTGATGTAAGCTTCCCGCTTTGCATGCTGCACGTACACAGCCGATCTATGGGTCATAATCTCTTGAGATGACTTGACTCTTGAGTTCTGATGAGCTCACAACAACCTTTAGGGTTCCATGTGTCGTGTGTGTGGTCTGTGTGGTGCTGGTGCACGCCTGATTTCCTAGGCGAGGACACAATTTAGGACGTGGATGAATTCTGTTGGACCTTGGGAGACTCTAAGTTTTACCACCGTTTAGAAGAATATTCTTAACCCTTCATAATAAGTGGAGTATAAAGTGTTTGCATGCCTTCGGACAAATGTGACCCACGTTTGGTATTTTTACTGATTCGGAATTGCAAAGAAGCACGTTACCTTTTCTTTATCGGTGTATACTTTAATTTTTATATAAATACACTCAAAAGAGTGCCTCACATCTAATATATCTCAAGAAAAACAAAGAATGATATAAAAGAAGGACAACAAGACACAAAATAATCTAAAAAAAATAAGAGTACACCAAAGACCAAATCAATCGTCTTCTTTCTTCGGTCGTTCAGTGCATTGCCAGACCTCGAAGATCGCATTGAAAAGATAGCAAAGAAAATAGACACTTACAAACACCCTCGCCAAATAAGACATTGAAGACCACAAAAATGCACTCATCGCTGACAATAGACCTGAGCATTTTGCGGGACCGCGTCGGGTTCAGGCCGGGCCGGAAAAAAGTCCAGTTATTTCGGGCCAAAAAAGTCCTACCCATACCGTCCCACTGGACAAATCGGGCCTATTTTTTGGGCCAAGCCCGGGCCTGAGCGGGCCACCCGCGCATTTTACAGTGTAAAATAGCTAAAAATAGTACGGCCGGGCGGGCGCCAAGAATTTTTTTTCTAGACAGCGTGATATGTGCCCAGGCCCTGTCCAGTAAGGTTCGTGGATGGTCCAAAACCCGTTGGGCACGGGTCGGGCCCATGGGCCGGGCTCGATTTGCTCAAGAGTCTAGCTGACAACGAGATCTAGTATGCATTGAAAAAACATCGGCCGGAGGAACCCTCTAAGAAACATAGACTTACAATCCTTTACCACAGTTAGGGACTCTTGTTGGCTTCCTGGCCTCTGCTTTGACCATTTTACTCCTAGTCTCAAACATTTTTTATAACATACTGGCCCTGGAACACAACTCCCATGACAAATAGTATGACTATGAAACAACTTTGAAGGAAAATCTAACATAACATTTGTAAATGTTCAATCCGAATCTACTCAACAATAACAATTGGTACTTCATTTAAAACATATTTTGGCTTTTCTAAATATGTAGTTTTTGCTATCACCACATCGGATTAGCCCGTCACTGTCGGGTCTAAATCTGGTATAACTCCCGGAATTGGGTCCAGCAGTGAGTTCTAGATCCAGAAGTGATAAGTGATAAAAATGTATTTTGCAACTCAATACCTCAACGTTCATGTTCTCTTAAGCGTCCATACCAGCAGAGGTACATGACATGTGACTATACACAAGTGATGCTATTCTTTTATATTATACATTTGACAATCTAAAAGATCTCAAATAAAAGTTGTTAACTGCAAAATTATAGATTTTGTTGACTTTGTCTCACCATTTGACATTGTTAACCATCTCAAATCCGATCCGAGAATTTATATTGAATATTTATATACGTAAACCATCTCAAATTAAAAAGTTATCAACTTTGATGACGAACTATTTATACTATTTCATAATTATTTAATGTTCAATTCACAAAGATCTGGTTTAGTGAGTATTTTGTTACTGCGTGAAGTACATGGGTGTTTTTTTTACCTGCATGGAATTTACCAAGTTTTAGTTATCCATTGAAGTTCAGCAATATTTTGTTATTGCATGAAAATTACTACCTAGCTTATGTTTGAGACACTATGGCATGAAGTAGAGTGCATGGATTTTGTTTTTTTTTTTCTCGAATACGCAAAAGATTTGCGCGTCATTGTATTAAGAAGAAGAGTTTAACCATACAAACGACGCGTCGAGTGCCCTAGGAGGTCGACAACGACAGCTTGAGGCTGGACCGTCCTAGCATGCAGACTGAAACTTCGATATTACACAAATGGTATACAACAGATAAAATCATTACAGCGCAACCTAAGAGGTGGCCTTGCGTCTCCGGTGCTGCTTGCTCGAGCCTTTCCCGGCATCTGCGAAGAGCGCGTCCAATGCTTCTATGTTGGACAACGTCAGCTTACCCTCGAAGAGCCTCTCGTAGGCCTTCTGTCTTGACACGCTTGGCGTTGATTGAGCTGTGATGTAGCCCCTTGCATAACAAGGACCTCACCTCGTTTGGAAGCCGGAACTCGAGAGAGGCTCTAAGCCGCCAGCCGCTTGCTCCACGCGGAAGCGCTCGCTTAGCAGGTGACGGTTGCTTCAAAGGCTGGTGAATTAGCGGAGAGTCGCGCTTCTTTAGCACTCGCTTGGTGAAGCTCTTGAGGGCTTGAGGTGGCGTGCGGCGGAGTTGTCGCTATCGTCGACCGGATGGTCATCCTGCGGCGGCGTACTGAGCAGTCCGCTTTCTCCATGGTCTCGGCTGGACATGAAACCATTGAGTATTTGTTTATGGATGTTTGTCACATTACTTGCATTGTAAAGTTGGATTAGGCAAACAATGAGTAGTGCCACAAGAGTGAAGTTGTATGCTATGAACAACTAACGTGCATGACATGCATTCATGCTCAAAACAAATGTTTGTGTGTGTATTCTGTATTTTTTTTATAACAATAAGGGCATGTGTAGGGACACTCTATTATCCCTACCGGCGTGTAATTTGTCAATTGGCGCTGGAATGGATACTCTTATTCCTACCATAGAGTATTCCTAGTGACACATAATTAGCGTCGGTAGGGATAATACTTATGGGTTGGTAGTGTAACTAGAACAGATGACTAATCCTATTTGTGTTATCTATCTACTGCACTTCAAATTCCAAATTATAAGACAATTTGACTTTTCTAAATACATTGCTTTTAGAGTTAAATGCACTAGCGGCCTTCAAACTTATAAGAGTGTGTCAATTAGGTTGATAAACTTTGAGAATGCATTTTTGATGTGGCATGCCAACATGACATGTTTTTTTACATTTAATCCCTCTCCTTCCCTCTTCACACACAATGAATTGTTGTTTCCCTCATCTCTCGTGCCGACCCCAGCTCGTCTGACGCCACGTCTGTCCACGGGATGCAATCGCCATGAGAGAAGAGGGAAGCAAGAAGAAGAAAGGATCTAGTCGTGAGAGAAGAGGAATGATGTGCGCTTAAATTTAGAAAAATATGCCACACTGGTATTACCACATCAGCAAGAAACATCCACGTGGCTGGCATGGACTTGTAATGCACCACTTAACAAGTTTAGGGATCCAAGAATGCATTTTTAAAGTTTGTGGACCTAAGTGACACACCCTTACAAGTCCGAGGGCTACTGGTGTATTTAACTCTTGCTTTTACTATATATCTAGATATAGTGTATATGTAAGTAGAAAAGATATGTATCTAGAAACAGAAATGCTACAGTGCGGGCGTCCGATCATCCATCCAAATGCCCTGCTTCATGGGTCAGTGCACTACCAGCCCAATAGGCATGTTTCCCTTTACCTTCATTCTTTCACCGTTTCTCAAAATAAAAAAGACGACGACATTCCCAACTAGCTCGGCCATCATAGCATTTTCTACCACCCACCTTCTCCAACAGCGACCACCTGCTTCCTCCGCCCCGAAGCCCTCGCTCGCCTCCGCGACGCCAGATTGCACCGCTGGAGTCACACCTGCCGCTCACCGCTGTCCTCATCGCTGGAGTCAGCGTCCTCCTCGTCACCTCCTCCTGCGGCTAGAGACCACGAGGGTGTCATGGTCGTGCCATACTTCATGCTCGCATCGAGGCTCTGCATGCCTCGGTGCCCCTAGCGGAAGAAGCTTGCGGCAGCCAAGCCCGTGGTGCTCTTCACTCCGCCACCTCCCAGCCCCGATCTGCCCATTGAGGCAGTTATCGAGTTCCTTAACGCGCCTGACATGGTGGTCGCCTCCCACTAGAGTGTCGCGCCTGACATGTTGCAAGCATATGTTTCAGATATTCTAGGGATATGTTGCAAAAGTAGATTGGGATGTTGCATATGTTGCAAAGTGTTCTAGAGGCATGTTGCAAGTTTTTTAGAGGCATGTTGCAAGCTTTTGTTCAAAATATTTCATGTTGCAAGCGTTTTTTATCTGGATGATACATATGTTTCACACATATGTTGCAAGAGTATGTTCAAAATGTTTCAGTTGTTTCAGTCTTATGTTGCAATAAGTGTTTTCATATTGCATATTGCAAATGTTTTATCTGGATGTTGCATATGTTTCACACACATGTTGCAAGTGTATGTTCCAAAAGTTTCATATGCTTTAGACGTATGTTGCATTCAAGTGTTCCATGTTGCAAGTGTTTCGTGTTTCAGAGGTATGTTCAGAGAGTCTTTGGGGGCATTGCCCAAATGTTGTGGGAAGGGGAGCGGCGAGCCGGGGGCCGGCGGATGGGGGGCGCGACGCGCCTAGGATCTTCGAGGATAACTTATCTAGAACAAACTTTAGATGATATGCTAGCTTGGCTCTGAAGGTGTACAAAGGAAGTAATAAACAACTGTCATGAGAATTGTACTTCTAATTATAATTAATTAAAAGAAACAACATATGGCCATTAATTGTCAGATCTCAAGTTTTTGGCCCTGTTTGCCTCACTGAAAAGACAAGCTAAAAAGTATTATTCGCTAATTTATTGTGAGAGAAAAACATTGTTCCTTCACTGAAAAAGTACGGCTCATAAGACAAGTTTTTGTTTTTTGAGGTCAACTTCGGGGGGGGGATCAGAACGGATCCCCACCTGCATCCCATTCCACAGATACCCGGGAGAACCCGGATGGTGAAAGGCAAAGCCTTGCACAATTTACAACAGAGGGTTACATGTTTGGGGGGCGTTTAGATTACACAGAGAGTGCTAATGTCCAACTGTTGGCCATAGCTTCTTCTTTTCTCGGGATGCGGCAGCTTCAGTTCTTGATAGACTCCTTGCACGCCGAGGTGAGGCGATGAAAGGTCCTTGTGTGGTTTTGGTAATTGAGTGACAACCTAGGTGAACTAATTGTGTTTATGTGAGATACATAGGTGATTAGTTCATAGGTACATGTGTGTGAGCAACATATGCCATGAAGGTGAAAATGGCTTGGAGATGTTGCAAAGCTCACACATGTGATGATGAAGGAGCTCATTGCAAATGAGACATGACATTGAGTCATGTGATCAAGGTGGAGAAGATCAAGACATGACTTGGCTTGATGGATTGGTTGCAAGCGTGAAGGGCAAGTTGAAGGCTTTGGAGCGATGGACCGCGTGGCGGTGAAGCTTAAGCAAGACTTGGCACCGATGGATGAAGGCAACGGTGAAAAGCAAGTGAAGTCAAGATCGATGAACCAATATGATCACGTGATGATATGAAGTGGATCATATCATTGTTGATCATGTTGGTGCATGTGTTGCATCAACATTGGAGGAGATGGAATGGAATGCGTAAGGCAAAGGTATAACCTAGGGCATTTCATTTCACCGGTCATAGGTGTGTAGAGAAGTTTATGATCGGGTTTAGGATAGATGGTCGTACTATGAAGAGGGGCAAACTTGTTTGCATATCGGTCATCTAGTGTCACTCGAGTGATCTAACATTGCATCGTCGCTAGGATTGAGTGGCGTGGCAAGTTGAGTGGCTAATCCTTTAGAAAATGATTGTGAAAATGCTAACACACATACACATGGTGGTGTACACTTAGTGGTGTTAGCACATTTGCAAAGGAGATGAAGTTGGAGTTGATGTGGATCAACTCGGCGAAGTAACGGAGGTCACTGTGAGTGACCGGACGCTGGTCGCGTGGTGACCGGGCGCTGGGGTCCTACGTCCGGTCAGTAGCAGCAGTGAGTGCGCGGTCTCGGTCTTCGACTGGACACTGGCGCTAAAAGCGATCGGACGCTAGTTGGGTGCGTCCGGTCATGCTAACATGGTAGCATAGAGAAGAGGAGAAGGACCGGACGCTGATGCTGCGTCTGATCGTGATCGACCAAACGTGTCCGGTCGTGATTTCTCGGTTCTAGAAGGTTACTGGAAGTGACCGAACGCTGAGGTCCTACATCTGGTCATTCACTGTGCACCGTCCAGTCACAACTAACCGTTGAGATTGGGCGCTCAGTAGTTGAATGGAGGCGACACATGGCGAGCATCCATTGACCGAATGCTGGGGTCCTACGTCCGGTCGATCTGACCAGAGCGTCCAGTCAACCCAAAAAACGCCCAGTGAAGGGGTAACGACTAGTTTAGCCCGTGGGGCTATAAATAGAAGGGTGTCTCGGCCATGGCTGGTGTCGAGCACCTTGAGGGACTTTGTGTCTATGCTTGAGAGTGCATAGGAGCCCTCCATCTCACATATGCTTGATAGTGATCATCCGATTATGTGAGAGAGCGATTCTACTGTGATTGCATCGTGAGGTTGCATCGAGTGGCACTAGGTGATCGAGTTGCAAGCCGGTGGTGCTTGTTACTCTTGGAGGTTGCCACTCCTAGATGGCTTGGTGGTGGTCTCCGTCGAAGCCCGCAAGAAGTTTGTACGGTGCTCCGGAGAAGAGCTTTGTGAGGGGCATTGTGCTCGCCCCGCGGGAGCCGTGAAGAGCAACTCTAGTAGAGCAAGACGCGAAGGGCGACAAGTGGTCTGGCCGGGTCAAGTGCTAGAGCTTGTGGTAAGCACTCCACGTGGGAGAGTGTGACTTGTGGGTCACCACTAGCAAGAGGACCGGCGGCAACCTTGGAGCTTGTCTCAACGGGGACGTAGCGTGTTGGTAAGAATGTGAACCTCGGGAGAAAATCACCGTGTCAACCTTGTTCTTCCTGTTGGTTTACAATCCCCTTACACAAGCTTGTGATTACTCTTATCTACATTGTGCTTGTGTAGTTGCTCTTGTAATTAGTTAGCTTGTGTAGCTCACTAGTTACCTTCTTGCTTGTATAGTATAGAAGTAGCTCCCTTACGTGGCTAATTTGGTTTGTGTAACCTTGTTAGTCACATTGCTTAGTTTGTGTAGCTAAGCATTTGCGCTCTCTAATTTGGTATTGGTTGCCTTGTTATTGAGCATTGCTAGTGAGCTTAGTTGGCTTTGTGCTTTTGCTTACTAGCATGTGTAGGAGCTCCACCGTTGCTTGAAGTACTAGTGGCATATGTTTGTGTGACCTTGCTTCTAGAATTGGTTAAGTGAGTTCTAGATAGCCCGGCACCTTTGTTGCTTAACTAGTATCTTTGGAAGGTGCTAGTGAACATAGACAGAGGGGTGTAGTCTTGGCAAGATCGATAGTTTTAATTCCACACTTATTTCGGTTAGCCGACGTAATTAATTTTAGAAAGGACTATTCACCCCCTCTCTAGTCCGCCATCTTGACCTTACAAGTGGTATCAGAGCTAGGTCTCTCATTTGTGGTCTTCACCGACCCAAGAGGATGACAGCTTATGGGCTAGATATTGATTGTCTATATATTTTTTATGGCACACACTTTACACGGTGGAAAAATTGGATGACATGCAATTTTAAGTTCATTTCCCCCCAAATGTGGTGGATCGTAGATGTGGGCTTTTCTCATGCGTTGGATAAAAAGAATGCAACTAAAGCGCAAAAGAAATGCCTACATCTCGATTCCCAAGCTACTAACATTTTCTATTAATCCATGAAAGATAACATATTTGGGGAGATTATGTACATGAAGACCGCCCATAATATTTGGTTGTACCTCAACTTAATATATGGGAGTGTCTCTAATGATGAGGATGATGAGCCCAAGGAGGCACATGTGTGTGTTGAGCATGACCACAATTTGGTGATTGTGGAAGATTGCTCCACCTCATGGTCAAGTGATGATGATGATCACACCACAAGATCACTTGACAAGGTTGATGACAATGCCACAAGTGTTGCAAATGATGATGCTATCCCATGCACACTTGATGGTGATATTGGTTCATGCTCAAGCTATGATGATGATGCCACTACAAGCTCTACAACTACACCACATTGTCTCATGTCACAAGGTGACTCTAAGGTATTAAATGATAGTGTGGTTGATCATATTGATTCATATGATGAGCTTGTGAGTAGACTTGCTAGCATGGCCATGTCTTTAGAAAATGAAAAAGCTAAAACCGAGAAATTGAAAAATGAAAACTCTCTTCTAAAGAACACATGTGAACAATAAAAGCATCTACTTTATGTTACTACTTGTTCACATGAGGAGCTAAAATTGGCTCATGAGGAACTTAGTGTTGCTCATGATAACCTAGTACAACACCATGCTTTTCTCACTAGGGAGCTTTCCAATGGAAAAACTAAAACTAGTGAGAGCTCATCACATGGGTCAATTGATCAATCACATATATGGTTGCTAACCCTTGTGATATAGGCAAGAAGCATGTATCCACCTCTTGTGATGATTTATTAGATATGCCATGCTCTTCATATATAGATGCTTGTTCTACTTCTATGTCTTGTGAGACTAACCTTTTGAAGGACAACAATGAGCTAAATGAACAAGTGAAGAAATTGAGCAACAAGTTAGAGAGGTGCTACAACTCTCAAGTCACCTTTGAGCACATGTTGAAGACTCAAAGAAACTATGGTGACAAGTGTGGCCTTGGCTTCAAGAAGAAGATGACAAAGGGCGAAATAAAGAGAGAAAGAAAGATGAAGAAGCTACACCAAAGAAAACTCTCTCATACCATGTGCTACCGGTGTCATGAAGCAGGACACCTTGCAAATGGTTGCCCTAACATTGAGAAGCTCAAGAAGATAAAAGAAGAAGAGAGGCTCAAGCATGTGAAGTGCTTCAAGTGTCGCACTTGGGGTCACCTTACCTCAATATGCCCAACCAAGCAATTGGTGAAGCAACTAGAAGAGCCTCAACCAAAGCCATAAGTTGAGCAAGATAAAACACCCCAAGAGCAAATCAAGATCAACCATGAAAATGGTAGTGATTTGATGATAAAGAAGAATAAAACAAGAAGGGGTGGAAAGGCAAGGCAAGGCATACAATGCAAACTCAAGATGCCAAGATGATGAGCAAGAATGAAGATGAGAAGAAAGATTATGCTCACATCAAGTGCTTCAAGTGTGGAAGTACGTGACACTTTGTCTCTAAGTGTCCTACCAAGCTTAAGAAGAAGGCTCAAGCAATCCATAAGAGGCAAGGCAATGAGAAGCACCACATGAGCAAGGAAGAGAAGGGTCAAGCAAAGAGAAAGTGCTACTCATGCCGGGAAAGGGGACACATGGCACATTCATCTCCCCTAGGTGATATTTCTAAGCCTATTTCAATTGTTAATAATAATGTGCTTAGGAAGGATGGTAATGGTACCTCTATGGTTACTATTGCAATACATCCCGCTGCTCATACTAAGGATATACCTAAGTATGTTGCTCCTAACTTGAGAGGACCCAAACTAGTTTGGGTACCATCAAAAAGTGGATGATTGATTGTAGGTACCATCGGCATTAGAGACTTGATTCAATTGATTTCATATTGATCATCGTATATTGAATCAAATTATGAAGCTTAGTGCACATCCAAACCCAATGCTAAGTGAAAATTGAGTGAAGTCTAAGTGCTATCAACATACAAGTGTTATAATTCAAGTTGTTGGTGATTCATTGGATATATTTGATGGCTTGCAAATAATTGAGTTGAAGCTTGCTAGTTGAATGATCGTGAGCTAGCCAAGGTATATCTCTTGTTGATCATTCCATTTGGGTGCATATGAGTTGATTTAATTGGATAAATATGCAATGTTGCTTGCTATGAGATGATTGAATGAATAATTGATTAGTAGTCAAGTTTGGATTGATTTGTGTTGGATAAGTTCATAAGATGACTTTTAGTAAGTGGTTTGAATGTATATATGTCTTATGGAAGTATTCAAACAAGTTAGTTTCAAGTTTGATTCATATTTGATGAAGTATAGCTCCATTGTTGAAATATGTCCTATATTGCAAAATCTGAGCTAGCTGTGATCTTAGCCATGTTTGAGTGATCAAAACTTATTGGATTGGCATG
Source organism: Miscanthus floridulus (assembly GCF_019320115.1). Classification (NCBI taxonomy): domain Eukaryota; kingdom Viridiplantae; phylum Streptophyta; class Magnoliopsida; order Poales; family Poaceae; genus Miscanthus; species Miscanthus floridulus. The sequence goes on from NC_089587.1 coordinate 197,958,461, forward strand.
AAAATTAGTGTATATGCTCTAGACTTATGGTATGAGATTATGTAGAAATTTCATGACAATTGGATAAGAAATTCTTAGGTTTTGGAGTAGTTCTTGTCGGCTATAGTGCAGCAGTTTTCAGCATGTAGCAGTGATAGAAGAATTGAAATCTGGTAGAAATCTAGAAGTCAAACAAATCTCAAATTTTTACAGATGCTAGATAACTTAGTAAAGCACATCTCCACCAAATTTTGTGATAGTTGGATTTGTACTTTGGGAGATATGCTTATTTATTTGAAGGGTACAGAATCTGCTAGAAAAGTAACAAATATTGGATTGATCTAGAGTCACTTTGATTGAAAGGTCCTTAAGTTGGAAACATGTTTACAAATGTTTGAGGTACCTAGGTTTGGTTTTGAGATGATCTAGAAGCATGACAAGTAAAGAGTACAAGGCCATTTGATTGTGGAGTGTACTTTGCACACTTTTGATACTCAAGATGAAAATCAAGATCAAACTCAAGTTGAAGAAGAAGTTTAAGTTCTAGATATGATTGGAGATCATTTGGTAGAAAGAAAAGGACTTAAACAAGTAGAAAGAAAAGGACTTAAACAAGGAATCAAGGTTACTCATCAAGTTAAGTCCATCACTTGGATCAATCAATCAAGCTATTTCAAATGAGTATCAAGAATGGTTCTTTAGAAAAAGGTCACTTCTTCCTAGTGTAGGGGCTTGCCGCCTATGAGTAGGTAAACCAAGTGTGGTACTTGAAAGGCTAACATATAAGTGGTGATCCGAGAGATATTTGAGATGCTTAGTTGAAGCAATCAAAAGGGTTGATCAAGAAAAGCAAGCAACACCCAAAAGAGAGCTAGTCATGATATTTCAAGTGGTATTCCAAATAGTTCTCTCATGCAACCAAAGATCAAAAGATGAAGCAAACCAACCACAACAAGAAAGTGCACTTGACCATAAGTGGTATTCATTTCATATGGATGAAGAATGGAGTTCAAAATGATATCTATTGGTCTTCACCAAGCTTATAATTGGACTTCACATTGCTATTGGAGTAATGAATTGGAATCTATATGACTATCCTCTACTTCAACATAGCAAAGGTATCAATGTAATGTGCATGATCATTTCATCCCTTACTAGTATGCGGTTAGTGCATATAGTACATGCTTCATAGCATCATGCATAACAAATGAAAGGTTTAAATTCATAGCCTACCACTATTGCTTGAATAATTACTTGATCTAGTGGTTAGTATATGAATTTGTTCATGAGATAGAGAACCTAAGTACTTGAGTTAATTTGGATTGCTAACAAGTGACAAGTACAACATTGCCAAGATAACCCTTGCAAGAGGTGTGAAGAAGCTTGTCATTGGTTCAAACCGGACTTGGAAGCTTAGGCAAATCAATTTAGTTCAAGTCAACCATAAAAGCTCATGATAGTGATAAGAGTACAAGCACAAGACAACAATGCAAATGGATATCTAGTTTGTTTGTTAGAAGTGGTATCTAGACTCAAGTAGTTCATTAAGAATCTACAAGTGATGTCTAGATCAACTCACAAGTGATATCCTAAAAGTGGTACTCATGAAGATAGCAAAAGTTCAAGAAACGGCTTTTATTGATAAATCTAACAAGTGGTTCCATACTAGAAAATGCTTTCAAGTGGTATCACATCTACACGTGGTATCAATCATGCAAGACGATGGTTCCACAAGTGATCCTCAACTTTAAGTGATCATCAAATGAAGAATGCATCCCTCACCTACAAGAGCTTAAGTGTATCAAATGGATGACCCATGCTATCACATAGGGGGAGGTGTCACACAAATTGATATCAAGATCAAAGATCCAAAGATCCTATGTGTGATATCTCAAGAAGCCCTACACAAGATACAAGTGATACAAGTTACAAGTGGTATCTACAAGTGGTGTATTTCCAACAATCAAGAGATGTCCATAAAAAATGCAAGATTCAAGCCTCAACCATCTACCCCAAATGCATACCTTTGCATCAATGAGAAGAACACCTTTTATAGAAATTGATGACAAAGGGGAAAAATTGTACAAAGATATGATTGAACAAGGGGGAGAGATAAGTTATGAAAGCTTAGATTGAGAGGTTGGACATGAACATAGACAAAGAGGGAGCAACATTGAAGAAAAAAGATGGATTAAAATTCTTGGACAAGAGAAGCACACAAGTAGGGGGAGCATGCTCATGAACTTTGATTGATTGCATTTATTATGTGCATATTCATGTACTTGCTTGCATTGCATAAGTTCTTAAATTCAATATGCATGCTTGTGTGATGTATGCTAGTTGTAAAATTTGATTGATGAAATAAAAACTAGTATGCATAGGATGATAGCTAGACACTTGATATGCTTTTCAAGTAATGCTAGTACCTTGTTTTTAATGTTGATCTCACAAGGTATCTAGTGCTTTTTATTTCTAAGTGTTATCTAGCTAACCATGGTGCTAAGGATGAACTTAAAGGTGCAACTCCGATTGGTATCACACTTCAAAGGTTTACTCTATACACCTTAGCATCATTTGGTAGTAATTACTCTCCCACATTTCCAATCTATGCATATGTGCGAGCTTCAAATAAAAAACTCTAGCACATATGTAGGGTGAGCTAATACTACCATTTCGGGTTTGTGGTACTTGTCCAAAATCATTTTCACATGGTAAAATTGCTTGGGCAAGCAACATGAATCCAAAAGAGCTTAATTTTCTTATCTTTGTAGAGTTGTCATCAATTACCAAAAATGGAGAGATTGAAAATTCCTTGTGTGGTTTTGGTAATTGAGTGACAACCTAGGTGGACTAATTGTGTTTATGTGAGATATACATGTGATTAGTCCACAGGTACATGTGTGTGAGCAACATATGCTATAAAGGTGAAAATGGCATGGAGATGTTGCAAAGCTCACACATGTGATGATGAAGGAGCTCATTGCAAATGAGACCTAACATTGAGTCATGTGATCAAGGTGGAGAAGATCAAGACATGACTTGGCTTGATGGACCAGTTGCAAGCGTGAAGGGCAAGTTGGAGGCTTTGGAGCGATGGACCGCGTGACGGTGAAGCTTAAGCAAGACTTGCCACCGATGGATGAAGGCAACAGTGAAAAGCAAGTGAAGTCAAGATCGATGAACCAATATGATCACGTGATGATATGAAGTGGATCATGTCATTGTTGATCATGTTGGTGCATATGTTGCATCAACATTAGAGGAGATGGAATGGAATGCGCAAGGCAAAGGTATAACCTAGGGCATTTCATTTCACTGGCCATAGGTGTGTAGAGAAGTTTATGACCGGATTTAGGATAGATGGCCCTACTATCAAGAGGGGCAAACTTGTTTGCATATCGGTCATCTAGTGCCACTCAAGTGATCTAACATTGCATCGTTGCTAGGATTCAGTGGCGTGGCAAGTCGAGTGGCTAATCCTTTGGAAAAATGATTGTGAAAATGCTAACACACATACACATGGTGGTGTACACTTAGTGGTGTTGGCACATTTGCAAAGAAGATGAAGTTGGAGTTGATGTGGATCAACTCGGCGAAGTAACGGAGGTCACTGTGAGTGACCGGACGCTGGTCGCGTGGTGACCGGATGCTAGGGTCGTGCGTCCGGTCAGTAGCAGTAGTGAGTGCACGGTCTCGGTCTTCGACCGGACGCTGGCGCTGAAAGCAATCGGACGCTAGTTGGATGCGTCCGGTCATGCTGACGTGGTAGCACAAAGAAGAGGAGAAGGATCGGACGCTGATGTTGTGTCCGATCGTGACCGACCGGACGCGTCCGGTCGTGATTTCTCGCTTCTGGAAGCTTACTGGAAGTGACCGGATGCTGAGGTCCTACGTCCGGTCATTCACTGTGCACCGTCCAGTCACAACTAACCGTTGAGATTGGGCACTCAGTATTTGAACAGAGGCAACACGTGGTGAGCGTCCAACAACAGACGCTGGGGTCCTGCGTCCGGTCGATCTGACCAGAGCGTCCGGTCAACCCAAAAACGCCTAGTGAAGGGGTAACGGCTAGTTTAGCCCGAGGGGCTATAAATAGAAGGGTGCCTCGGCCATGGCTGGTGTTGAGCATCTCGGGGGACTTTGTGTCCATGCTTGAGAGTGCTTGGGAGCCCTCCATCTCACATATGCTTGATAGTGATCATCCGATTGTGTGAGAGAATGATTCTAGTGCGATTGCATCGTGAGGTTGCATCGAGTGGCACTAGGTGATTGAGTTGCAAGCCGGTGGTGCTTGTTACTCTTGGAGGTTGCCACCTCCTAGACGGCTTGGTGGTGGTCTCCGTCAAAGCCCGCAAGAAGCTTGTGCGGCCCAACTCGGCCCACGCAAGGCGTGGCCCATGCACACAAATGGACTGCGATGGGGGAGCCCCCGCGCACGCTGACCAACTTGCAAAAACACCCTCGTGTTCTCTGATAATACTACTAACACTATGTGCACTATTTCAACAGACTGACTTTGCAACAAAACCCTTGCTCCTTCTCTCCTTCGCAACGGAGAGGTCCTCGCCCTAGCCGCACACGCTGGCGCGGCGACCGATGGCACTGGCGACCCCCGCCAGCCAACCAGGACCTTCCCCGCCCTATCTAAGGGACCGGTGCGCACCTAGACGCTGACGCGAATCGATGGGCGGTGAAAACATGGGCCGGGACACCGTAGCAAGGCTTGGCCACATCGGCACGGATCATGCGGCAACGACAAAGGCGTTCCGGTGAGCCACCGCAACCACAAGGCGATAGGAGGGCAGACGAGCAATAACGACTCACTTGAGACCTATTCGTGGTGCTAGCTCGGCCGGAGCCAACCCGAGCGAAGCTGGCCACGTGCACACGGTGGGGGTGACCGGCGGCCGCAATGGCACAACCATGTCCATGACAAGGAGACAGCCTAGGGCTACGGCTAGCGTGCGCATGGCGCAAAGAGGCTTAGGGCGGAGCTAAAGGTGCAGTCAATTTTATCGGGGGCTCAGTGCGGCGTCTAACCACGACACGGGGGGATGGGTCTTAACGGCGCGGTGGTGGGCGCCGCTCCAAATTGGGTCTCGACTGAGCCGCAATCAAAGCGGGTGGGGTGGCCGGAGAGGGGTATGGTGGCAAAGCAGTGGCGCAATAAATGGTGGGAGCGACATCTCGCCCCAGGCGCACAGGCACGGCGCAGCAACAGCGGGGGCAGGGGTGCGGGCAGAGAGGGAATGGATGGCAGTGGGGACATGGCCACGACTCAACGTGGCTTGGCATGACGCTGATGGCGCGATGGGAACACCCCGCGGCAAAGCACAAGCCGACGGGCACACCCACACGGCCGGTGGCTCGGTTGCACGCGTGCGGAGCCCAGGCGAGCCAGAAACACAGCGCTGAGCGGGGCCGTGGCACAGTGATTGGCGCGCAGCAGCGCAGTGTGCGGAAGCACATGGTGCGGTGCAGGGCAGCGCGCAGCAAGGGGATGCGATGGCAGCGGCAGCAGAGACAGCAACGGGCGCGCAGCAGGCGGCCATGCACAGGGTGCACGTGCACCTACGCACCGGCACCATGACGTCGGGGCAGCGGGCGCAGGGACACATGGGCGCGACAGCTGGCATGGGGGCAGCAGCAGCGATGGCCAGCCGTGCGTGGCAGCGAGTGCATGCACTAGGTGCGCCAGGGCTGCGATGTTGAGCTCGCCCTAGCCCGGTGACTGCACTCAGACAGAGGAGGCAGCCGGAATAATGCATGCACAGTTTTTAAAGCGTGAAAAATTCCTAAACCGTTACTCCTACCTCCAAACCACCTCTTCCACCGCCAAGTTGGCACATAGGTCTACCAAACCGACCCCTTCACTCCATAACCCAATTCTCCTAAATAAATTGACAAACATGGTTATGTCAAGCTGTTCCCAACGTGAAATTTTCTCTAAGTCTTGAATCAACTCTATTTCAGCTTGCATTTCTAAGCTATTAGAAATACCACTTAGCCATATCGTTTTTCATTAGCAAGTATTTCATCACCCTCTACAATGTTTGCACTCCCAACTTTATTTCAATGCCACCTACATGTTCTATAGTGTTCTTGTTCAATAAAAATTCGTGAATATCCTTACTTGCTAATTTTCTCAGTCGTGAAATGACTTTTCGTTTAAATTACAATGCTTTACTTGTTCATATTATCACATGCAATAACATTTAAACATGATGCTTATGACATGTTTTATTAAGTGATTTACGGCGTAACATCCAGTGTGTTACAACGCGCGGCGGGCCGAAGTTCTTCCAGACAAAGGAGTAGGAGGCGTAGTCGTGGTCACCACGCTTCGAGGCTTTGTAGATGAGCCCCGACACCAGCCGGTGCCCTTCATCCTCGAAGAAGCAGGAGCGTTTGTCCGGTTCCAAGTCAAGTGTGACCTCCTGGAGCATCTAGGAGAGCTGATCAAGCTCCACCGATGCTTGGGGGGTCAGCCTGCGCTAGAACAGATCGCGTAGGTTCGCGTGCACGACGTCGCGCACTACCGTAGCGCGGGCGACGTAGTGGTTGTAGAGGGCCAGGAGACGATCGGCCAACGGCGCATCACCCAGCCAGCTAAGGCTAGATATCGAGCCAGCTCGGCTCATTTTGGCTCGGCTCGTTTTGGCTCGACTCGTTATGGCTCGTTATACAAACGAGCCAAAAGACTAGCTTGGCTCGGCTCGTTAGTGAGCTCGAGCTAGCTCGTTTGGCACGCGAGCCAAAACATAACACATCACATGCATATTAAAAATGAAATAAACAAAATACATATGAATTTTCAATGGAAAGTATGCTATCATCCATGATGATGATCATCCGTTTAGGGCAGAGGACTCATGTGTACATGATTCCGTGGGGTAGGCCGGTAGGGTGACCGGGTGAGGCTGTGGGGTCTATCGGTCTACGGTTTTAGTGTTGAATCGTGTTGGGCCATAGGTAGTGGGATATATGGACCGCTTAAAGTAGTATTGGTTAAGGTTTTACCATATTAGGCTAGGCCGAGGGATATACAGACCTATTGCGGTTGCTGTCAAGTGAATTACCTTAGCTCATTTTGGCTCGTGAGAGGCTCGCGAGCTCGCTCGAGCTGGCTCATTAATTAACAGAGCTGGCTCATTAATCAAAAATTCAAACGAGCCGAGCTCGAGCCGAGCCACTAACAAGCGAGTCGAGTGAGCTAGCGAGTTACGAGTTCTTCGTCCAAGCCTACAGCCAGCAGTCCTTCCAGAAGTCCGTGCTGCGCCCGTCCCCGATCGAGACCTTGGTGATGTGCTGGTACGCCGGGAGCAAGTCACGGAGCGCCGCCCAGTGCGTGCCGTGGAGCGCGCCACTCAGGTCCGCCTGGTTGACGTGCTCCGTGGCTTAGAGGGCCTAGGCCGACCCGTCCGGACGGTGAAGCCGGTGAAGAAGCTTGAGCAGCAAGCAGGCGTTCTAGGTGTCAATGCGCTTGATCCCCAGCCCGCCGTATTCCTTGTCCTTGCAGACGTCCTCCCAGGCAATGAGGCACTGCGCGCCGGAGGCCGTGTCCGTGCCCGTCCACAAGAACGCACGCCGGCGCGTGTCTAGTGTCTTGACGACTCCCGGCGGTAGCACCATGGCGCCCATGGCGTACGTCGGTAGGCCGCCCAGCACGGCGTTGATCAACACCACCCTGCCGGCTGTGCTTAGGACAGCTGGCGAGGTACCTGTCCACGTTGGCGAAGACAAGTTTTTGTGAAAACGAGATCTCATGGTTCTTGGTACTAACAGAGCTAGCTGGAAATTGCATCTTCCAATCTAATCACGTTTATTGCTGCTGAGATTGCCACCCAATACCCAGCAGTGTGAAGGTTCATCAGGTTGACCAAGTTAGCAACTCACTGCATGCCGCAGTAATACATGACCTTGGAGCAAAGCGCGTCTTAATACGCTGTCTAGCCTTTCTCTAATCTAAATCATTATATAATAGTACCACCTTGCAACTCGCACATCACATTTCTTTGGCGAATGCTGAAAATACTGTAGCCACTTTGACGAAGCGAAATTGTTAATTCCTCGCTGCTAGTATATAGCTCACTCGGTCACACTCGGAGCTCGTAGCAAAGTCATCACTCATCACATGAGCTTGCTTGTGACCGCCAGCTTTGCACAGTGTTCATCGCCCACCATGGAAGAAGAGCGAGCACTGTCCCCGGTGTCCGATGCCTGCACCACCTGCAGCAGCTCCGGCGGTACCGGCCCCAACTCCCCCGTCGCTTCGTCGTCGCAGTCTCTGGACGACACCAGCGGCGGCGGCGCCGGCGGCTCGAGCAGCCGGAAGCGGCCGCGCCGGGAGCTGAAGCACCCAACGTACCGCGGCGTGCGCATGCGCGCGTGGGGCAAGTGGGTGTCCGAGATCCGGGAGCCCCGCAAGAAGTCCCGCATCTGGCTGGGCACCTTCGACACCCCCGAGATGGCGGCGCGCGCGCACGACGTCGCCGCGCTCGCCATCAAGGGCCACGCCGCGCACCTCAACTTCCCGGAGATGTCCCACGAGCTGCCCCGCGCCGCATCGGCGGCCCCCGAGGACGTGCGTGCCGCGGCGGCGCTCGCGGCCGCGATGGAGATTGGGGAGAGCGTGGCGCCGCCCACGTCTAGCGATTCTAGCCACGGCGCCCGCAATGACGAGAGTGAAGAGCCGGCCGCATCAAGCTCCACCGGCAACGACGCCGACGACAGTGCCCAGAACGAAGAGCCGGCTGCGCCGCCGTCTGAGCATTCGATGCTGGCGGACGGGCACATCCTTGATCTCTCGCTCTTCGAGCTGCCGGACGTTCTACTCGAGTTCGGCTTCGCGCTGCCGCCGCCGTTGACGTCTTGTGGCTATGATTTGTCCTGGGACGAGCCGTTGCTGCTCTGGGAGCACTGACGAGCGACAGGGGGAACGCGACATGCATGCCATTGTGAAGTTAGATAGGTGTTGATGGTCCGCATACTGTTAGTAATCAGCATTGATCCGTTCTGTTCTTGCGTCAATCGTGATGCTAAAACTTACAGATGTCCGAGTGCAACATGATAGCAGATACATAGTTTATCGATTCACAGATTTGTAACCGCCCAATAAACTTCCTCAGCTGTAAACTTTCCAGCTTGTGATCAAGATTCCAGGACTTGCCATCCATGACACTGACATTTACTTTGGACATCTTTTTCCAAATGATAAAGTCACATGAACTGGCAGGTGATCCGCTCAAATTGTGTGGCAAGTGTATAGTTCAGTTTTTGTGCCACTTAGCTTGGACTCGTCACCCTTTTTTACTCCCATGTCTTACTCTAAAGTCAATGGCTTCATTACCGTTTATTGTCACTAGAAATAGTTGTTCCACCATGAGTGATTTGTGCTCTATACCTTTCTTAGTTGGTTTGTTAATTACGGACCCAAGCTCTGCTAACGTTCTATTTCATTGCCATATATCAAAGTTCTATGATTACCTCTACAAATTATGCACACACTTAAGCACACTCTAACCCTATGAGCACCTCGAGAAGGCTAGGCTGGATTGACAGATCTTGAGATTGACGAAGTCGCCACAGGCACCTCATTATCACAGACACGTGCCTACAATTGAAAGGATAGCAACATTAAATACTAGAATAAACTCTAGGAAAATGCAAGTGCCCCCATCAAGTTGAGGACTTAAACTCGGGTGTGAAAGTTTCACCACAAGGAATGACATAACCAGCTGAGCTACTTTTAGTTTGTATATCAAATCTCCTTTTACTCCAAGACAAAGATTCAATTACTTATCCAACATATATCAGAGAAGTTATTGTTTCAGTAATTGTATGTATTGGTAATAGAGAAATAGATATAATGGTATTTCTTTGGTTAATTTTTTGCATAACGTTAGTGGTGGATAGTTTGTCATCATGCAGGGGTACTTTAATTTATTTTTCTCTAATTTACACGGTAATTTTTAGGCCTTGAGAATTAACTTGGAGGCATCTTTTGTTGACTAATCTATATGGTAATAAACTAATAACAGGATTTGAATTTATTGTGTGGGGAATGCCACCTTTTTTTTTAAGAAACAGCTTGATAATTTATGTATGCCCAATGATCTTCTGCGCGGTTCATTGGGCCTGTTAATATTAGGTTGCTCAGTGCTCTGTTAACACAGAGAGAAAATGCGGCCGATGGGGACACTTCTGCTACTTTTAGTTAGGGAAAACTTCTCCAGAAATTAACGCTTCAATATACTCCGTATGTTGTGTCCTTGAGAGAGAAAAAAAAACAAGAAAACGCATAGCTAGCACGCTTGGTTCTAACTAGAGGGGGGACAGGACAGGACGCATGCTAGGATCACAAGGCTGTTTTTTGGGTTGGTATCATGCCTACAAGATAGGGTTGGTACTTAACAAGGGCATGGGTCACCACTCTCACCAAGATTAGGATCGGGGGTCCTAGCGTGGTGTCTGGACTATATGAGAATGTGATGATGGCATGCATGATGCAGGGTTGGTCCTGGAATATGAAACCGTGAGGGTCTAGATGCAATGCTCAAGGGAATTACCATGTGCAGTCCAATCTTCACATGCGCCTGTGATGTCTACGCATGGTTCAGGTGGATGTATGTGAGCGCGTTGCGTTAGTTGCTCGTTTCCATTTCCACCTTTGCAGCTTACTATCTCTTTGTCGCCGGCCGGTAAAGTAAATTTTTGCCTATAAGGGCACATGCCCTCACACCGCGGACCACAAGATTTGTATTGAGATTCGTGCCCAGCAGTCTCTTCTGTTGGACACGAATCTCAGCGTGAATCTTGTGGTCCACAATATGAGGGCATATGCCCTGGGCCAGTCTCAGCGGTGGATTTCTTTTCCCGGTTTCCAAGACTACCATATTAGCTTTGCAGACTTAGATTGAGAAATGAAACTACCTGTCTCAGTGGTGGTGGGGGGCGGGGCTTGAACAGTTAATGTGTGCATGATGTTGTGATCCTATGTACCATGTGAACCATGTAGTCATTCATCATATATCTTAAACTAAACATAGGCCCCGTTTGGCAGAGCTTCACTTCACTAGTGAAGCCATTTTTTTTTGGCTTCAGCTCCACGAACAGTTCCACCGGTGGAGCTGAAGCGGTTTTGGTAAACCGTTTGGCAAAATGGCTTCCCTGTGAGAGTATATTTTTAGGGGCCTGGAGGAGGAGCCGGGAGAAGCCACTTTTTTTGGCTCCATCTCACCCCAAATCACTATGAGAGCATGTTTTTAGGGGCTTCAATTCACAAGTGAAGCTATTTTACTTTACCCCGTTTGGTAGAAAACGGCTCCAAACGGCTCCTGAAGCCGGTGGAGAAGCCCTGCCAAACGGGGCCATAGTCACTTTATTAACTACAATATATCTTATGCCGACAAATATTCATGTAAAATTAAATATATTAATTAATTCAATATTCATGTCAGGCTTTTCCACCATATCAGTCACGACTAAGTTTCATTCACCTTCACTTATGAGTTTGTTTTCACGCTAGACATGTCAGGTTTAAATATCTGCAATGATGCAGTAGTAGATACATGTCGCAAAAAAAATGCAGTACTAGAAACTGAATGCGGGCAGGTTATCATCGGCAATTTTAAGATAACTGAATGTCGACTTTCACACTGACACGTGAGCTTGATTTCACACTAGAATTTCATCAGTCATAACTAAGTTTCAGATAGCAAGTTAAAGATAAATAAGTTTCAGATAGCAAGTTTCAGATTGCAAGTTTCAGCTAGCTAAGTTTCAGATAACTAAGTTTCAGATAACTAAGTTTTAGATAGCGTCTAGCTCCCATTCCGGCCAGCCGGTGCTCCGATCCGCTGTCTCCTCCCTGATGCTGTTGCCCCATGTGGAGAAGGAGCCAAGACGACGGCAGCAGCTGATGGCTCCTCCGCTACGGACGACAAGCAGCAAAAGATCCCAACCATGCACGGGCCCTCACTGACGCCGTTTCACCATGCACGACGAACCTCTCGTCGTCACCGCAGAGCGTGTAGGGCTCCCCCGTGCGCCGCGTCGTCACCGATCGGTCTGGTCATCGGGCATGTGCAGCAGGGTGGCACAGCCGGCGGCGTCGTGGAGGTCGCGAAGATGGGGACGAAGTGGATCTCGTGGAGATCGCAGGAAGGCGGGAGGCGTCGCGCGAGCGATGAAACGAAACTCTATTCCTCTCTCTCCTCATCAATACATTGCCAAATCAGTTAATTTGCTGATGTGTCACCCTATTAAATGAGAATGAAACCCCGTTGAAACTCTCATTGAGACTGGCTTTAAGGGGGAAAAAACGTTGTCACATCTGAGCCGTCCAACTGAAGTTCGTGTAGGAGGAGCGAGGCTTGAATTCAGAAACTACGTACGGTACTACACTACTACGACCCTTGCTTCTCCATCCCGAGATGTCACGTAGTAGTCTATAAGAAACTCTGCCCACACTGACAATAAGACAAGATACACATACACTTCTAGACGTGTGAAGATCTGAGAGGGTCCCCCACAGCAGCCGCTAAAGAATGTAGGTCCGTATCCTACTGGCCACTGTTGCAATCATGCCATGCGCCAAGCAAGAGAGCATAAACTACGCTACAGAAACGATCGAGACGACGACCCTGTTCTCGATGGAAAGAGAGAGGAGAAAAAAAAATTGGAACGAGCTAACCACCACTCTACATTGTTTTGTCTGTCTTTAGTTCGCTCCCTTTCTAGGCCAATAGCTCGTGGCCAAAATATATATGACGCACGCACTGCAGCAGCATGATTTCCACAAAACCATATCGTAATGTCCACTGCCAAAAGGAAGAAATTGTGTTCTCGATCCTAACTGCCCATGCAGGAGACAGTGAAGAGATCAGATATTCAGATTAGTAGCAAATACAGCTTCCATTGATTTTTTTGTATCGGCGAGATAAGGTGTGGTGGAGTTCGGTGGCGAGTCCATGTGGAGTGCCAACTCTGGCGACCGGCGACGGCGCACAGGCCAGACCACGGCGGTTGTGGCCTCGCTCGCAGCTCGCGGTTGACGAACGAAATGAAAGCACTATTCAATTGCACTGATGCGTTTACCGGCGAATTGAATTTCAACAGCAGGATCGGATTCGGGATCGACGTTCTTCCAAAATAGAATGCGTGATCACAGCTCAGTATTCAATTTCCGTGCGTCTACGGGCCGGAGAATTGGATTTTCAATAATGAATTAATAATGGCCACCGGATTGGGGTGCTATTATTTGTCTGATGACTATTCTTTCCAAAATATTGCGATGAAAGATCGGATCTGGAATGTCAATTCTAGCACGATCGGCTAGGATAGATCGCGCGCAGGAAACCGATCAGATAGATCTAAGGAGGGCATGCAGAAGACTAGCATAGCTGGCACAAGAATGGCACTGTTCTTGTGCTGCATTAGCCATTAGGTATGGAGTTTCGCAGCAAAAGAAAAAAAAAGGATCGGAGTATAGCTGGCCACAGGGGCCGGGCTCATGTTACAGTTACGCAATAGTCTAGCTAGGACGATCATGTGGTGGCTTGCTCTGATTAACAAAGCTTTTTTTGCAATGCATGTGCAGGCCGGGTCACTGTGTCATTATCTCACGGCACAGTCTAACAACTGTTGTTTAGTGATCACGCACACATATTCGTATCTTCCATGTCTAATATGCTGTCCTGTACCCAGTTGGTAGTAGAGACTAGCATCTACATTTTTATTTTCCGTTCCGAGACCATGCATATGCATATATGCAGATGCGCTCTAGCTACCATGTCACGCGACTTCCCTTTTAATTTGGACGTTGTAACAATACTTTAGTGTTTAGTTCCTGCTCCCATTTGCAATTGGCTTTAATCATGCGTGTTCATGGGAACGGCAGCGGGCTAGCTGTTTTTTAAGTGCCTCATGCTAGGAGGAGTCGTCAGCCAGCAGCTAGCAAGTGGGTAGCTTTCCTTTGCATTGGGTCTGTCTAATTGATGCTAAAAGCGATTAATAATTGATGCGAAAAGCAAATCCAGTTTGTAACCACATTCGGGATGGAACGGGGAAAATGAAAATAGCTGATCAGAGATTCAGTCCGATATCGATGGGTGTAGATCCATCGTCATCTTCTTGTAAAGTACTCTGGTGCTCTCTCCCTCTGTACGCACGGTAGGAGTAGGCGTTGAAAGGGCTCCCCTGCTGCTGCACTGCAGTCACGGCAGAGACAGACGTCGAAAGGACTCCCCTACTGCACTGTAGCCGCGGCAGGGGTAGGCGCCGAAAGGCTTCCTTGCCGTACTTTAGCCACAGCAGGGGCAGACGTAAAAGTTAGTCCTGCTGTCACATCTAGTCACTGTAGCAGCATGGCAGCATGGCGTGTCTGTGCACTAGAATTAGATATGTAGAGTTGTATATATAGCTTCCCACTGCAACTCAGTGAAGAGAGAGAGAGTTCAGTTTTGTCATCTCCTCTGCAGAGCTCCGGCCAACGCTAATGCTTGTGCTGTGTGTGTGCGCGCTCTGTTCTTCCTCCCTCTTCTAACTCTAGATGTAGTGTGTGTGCGAGAACGTCGGTGAGCGATCGGCTCACCCGTGCGGAAGATCTCGGACCCAACAAGTGGTATCGGAGCCGTACAAGCGCCGTCGTCGGACTAACCACTGGCGATGACGGACGGTTTGGAGATGGGGGACAGCAGCAGCGCTTCTGTGGTTGTCCAGCCACGACAGGAGGTCGTCGTGCGCACGGTGCGGGAGGTCAATAGCACCAGTTGATCGACGCTGACTCGCACCAACTATGGCGAGGCGGCGACCATGAAAGTCAAGCTCAGAGCCCGACGGCTCTGGAATGCCATTGACAAGAGCACCGACAACGAAGAAGACGACATGTCAGCGTTGGAGGCTATCCTTACTGCTGTGCCAGCGGAGTACAGGGAGCCGTTGAGGGCGAAGAACTCTGCTAAGGAGGCATGGGAGGCCATTGTAGCGATGCGCGTCAGCTCCGACCGCGCAAAGAAGGCGACGGCCCAGCTGCTGAAGCAGGAGTACGCTAACTTCAAGTTCAAGGATGGTGAGTCGGTGGAGGACTTCTCCCTCCGTCTGCAGTCGCTCATTAGCAAGCTGAGGAGCCACGGCGTCACCATCGATGAAGAAGAGGCGGTCTCCAAGTACCTCCACTCCGTGCCGGTGAAGCACATCCAGATCGCTCTCTCCATAGAGACGATGCTGGACTTGTCCACCCCTAAGCTGCTGCTGACAGAGGAGGAGTGAGCTGCCTGGATGAAGGAGAAGAAGTCTAGGGAAGCCTCTTTCAGCCACGGTGGTGATGGAAAGCGCCGCGGCAAGGCTTCCTTAGAGAAGAAGAAGAAGGTCGACCCCAACGCCTGCCGGCGCTACGGGAAGACGAGCCATTGGGAAAATGAGTGCTCAAATCACAAGTAGGAGAAGAAGGCTGAGGCTCATTCAGCGCAGACTGATGAGGATGACGAGGCCACTCTCCTAATGGCGACGTTCTGTGCATTGCACGACATTGAGGCCAAGGAGAAGGGAGAGGTGATGGTGGTGGAAGGGCACACAAAGGCCCAGAAGGCTGTCAACCTCGACGAACCGCGTGCCTAAGTCCACCTCGAACGTGTGGGTGGTGAGCAGGAGTAGCAGTGGTACCTGGACTCCGGCGCCAGCAACCACATGACGGGCTCCAAGGAAGCCTTATCCGAGCTCGACGGCAACGTGACCAGCACGGTGAAGTTCGGTGATGGCTCAAGGGTGGCGATCCGAGGGCGCGGCACCACCATCTTTAGGTGCCAGAACGGTGAGCACCGTGTGCTAACGGATGTATACAACATCTCGTAGCTGCGTTCAAGCATCGTCAGCATCGAGCAGCTGGACAGCGCAGATGCGAGGTACTGATCGAGAGCGGGATCCTGAAGATTTGGGATCGAGAGCGGCATTTTCTCACGAAGATAAAACGCTCACGTAATCAATTATACCTGCTCGACTTGAAGGTGGAGCAGCCGATGTGCCTGGCAGCATGGCACACCGAGGAGCCATGGCTATGGCATGCCCGGTTCGGCCATCTTAGCTTTGACGCGCTCGGTCGGCTGGAGAAGATGGTCCGAGGGCTACCCCACATCAAGCACGTAGGCGAGCTGTGTGACAGCTGCCTGGCCGGGAAGCAGAGGAGGCTACCATTCTCAAAGGCGGCCAAGTATCACGCGACGAATGCTCTCGAGCCTGTCCACGGCAATCTCTGTGGGCCAATCACGCCAGCCACAAACGGTGGTCGGTGGTACTTTGTCCTGCTCATGGATGATTGTAGTCACTATATGTGGCTGCAACTCCTGACGAGCAAGGACGAGGCGGTGGAGGCGATCAAGAAGTTTAAGGCGCCCGCGGAGGTGGAGAGCGGCAAGAAGCTGCATGTGCTACGGACTGATCGTGGCGGTGAATTCACTTCGGTGGAGTTCACTGCGTACTGCGTGGATCAGGGTGTGGTGCGACACCACACCGCACCATACTCGCCATAGCAGAATGACATGGTAGAGCGGTGGAACTAGACGGTGGTCGACATGGCTCGATCCATGATGAAGGCCAAAAGCATGCCGGCAAAGTTCTAGGAGAGGCGGTGACCATGGTGGTGTTCATCCTCAACCGCACACCCACAAAGGCCCTGAAGGGCGTGATGCTGTTCGAAGCTTGGTACGGGCGCAAGCCGATCGTGTTCTTCCTCTGGACATTCGGCTGCATCGTCCATGTTAGGAAGATGAAGCCGGTCCTCACCAAGCTGAAGGACAGGAGCACACCAATGGTGCTCCTGGGCTACGAGGAAGGTACCAAGGTGTACTGGCTCTACGACCCACATGGAGGCAAGATGGTTGCCTTGCGCGGCGTCGTGTTCGACGAGAAGGCGGCCTGTGACTAGGACAGTCCGAGCATGGGGGAAGCTGGCGGCTTCACCAACACCTTCGTCATCGAGCACTTGGTCATCCACAGTGGTGGAGACGCTGAAGAGGAGGTGTCGACCACTCCAGCAATAGAGTCGAGCACTCCTGGGGCGGTGCCGAGCACTCCAGGAGTGGTGCCGAGCGGTCCTGCAGTGGTGCCAACCACTCCAAGACGGGTGCCGAACGTTCCCATGGCGGAGCCAAGAGGTCTTATAGTGGTGTCGATCACTCCAAGACTGATGCTGAGCACTCCTGCAGTGGTGCCAACCACTCCAGGAGTGGTGAAGGAGTGGTCCAGAAGTAGTGCCAAGCACTACAGCTGGGGTGCCGAGCACTCCAGGTGCTGTGTCGACCACTCCGGCGGAACAGGGGACTCCATCGACCCGATCGAGTTCGCCTCACCTCCAAGCGACATCACTGAGTTCATGGATGCCTTCCATGATGGTGAGGAGGTGAGATTCCACAGGCTGGACGACATCGTCGATGGCACAGGGTCCTTAGGCCTAGCGGATCGGCTTCTCAATGACCCAGAGTTGCTTCTCGTCAGTATAGAGGAACCACCCACGTTCACATTGGCCGAGCACGATGCAAATTGGCGATGGGCGATGCTGGAGGAGATGAAGGCGATCGAGAAAAATGAGACTAGGGAGCTCATCGATCCACCTCCAGGATGTCGTCCGATCGGCCTAAAGTGGGTGTACAAGGTCAAGCGGGACGAGTGTAGCACCATTATCAAGCACAAGGCGTGCCTCGTCGCTCGAGGCTTTGTCTAGTGCGAGGGCATCGACTTCAAGGAAGTCTTTGCGCCAGTAGCACGTATGGAGTCTATCCGACTGCTGCTGGCTTTGACAGCAGCGAAGGACTGGCGCGTCCATCACCTAGACATAAAATCGACCTTCCTCAACGGTGAACTGGCGAAGACGGTCTTTGTCAGGCAACCTCCGGGTTTCCCCATCAAGGGAGCGGAGCACAAGATGCTCTTACTGCGCAAGGCGCTCTACGGGCTACGGCAGGCCCTGCTAGCATAGAACCCCAAGCTTGACGCCATGTTGGGCGAGCTTGGGTTCACACGGTGTGCAACCGAGCACGCGCTCTACACGCGGCGACGGGGGAAGGAGGAGCTCGTCGGCGGCGTGTATGTGGATGACTTGATCATCACCGGCGCGCGTGCGGAGGACATCGACAGCTTCAAGCACGAGATGGTGGCTCGTTTTCGAATGGGCGATCTCAGCGTGCTCTCCTACTACCTCGGTATCGAGGTGAGACAGGGGAAGGAGGCGCTCACGCTCAGTCAGAGTGCGTACGCCTCGAAGCTGTTGGAGCGGAGCGGCATAGCTGAGTGCAAGTCGTGCGTGACTCCGATGGAGGAGCGGCTGAAGCTGAGGAAGGCCAGTACCGCAATGAAGGTAGATGCAACACTCTAACGGAGCATCATCGGCGGTCTGCGCTACCTAGTCCACATGAGGCCGGGCATTGCGTTCGCCATGGGCTACGTCAGCCGCTTCATAGAGGATCCCCGAGAGGATCACTGGGCCGCGGTAAAGCGGCTGCTACGCTATGTCAAGGGGACGGTGGATCAGGTGATCGTTTTCCCTAAGACCGGCGAAAGTGGGCTGCAGCGCACTGTGTTCAGCGATGCAGACATGGTGGGGGACATCGACGGACGGCGGAGCACCTCTGGCGTGCTCGTCTTCCTCTGGTCGGCTCCAATCTCATGGCTATCGCTGAAACAGAAGGTGGTGGCATTGTCCACGTGCGAGGCAGAGTACGTGGCGGTGACCACAGCGGCGTGCCAAGCTGTGTGGCTACGCCGGCTGCTGGGCGAGCTGACCGGTGTGGAAGCTCAGTCACCAGCACTGATGGTGGACAACCAGCCCGCCATCGTCCTTGCGAAGAATCCGGTTCTCCACGACCGGAGCAAGCACATCGACGTCAAGTTCCACTTCCTTAGGGACTGTATCGATGGAGAGCAGATCGTCATCGAGTTCGTTGAAACTAGTCGACAATTCGTGGACGTCCTCACCAAGCCGCTCGGTCGTCTTCGGTTCACGGAGCTGAAGAAAATGATCGGCGTGGTAGAAGTTCTAGGGTTAGTAGTAGGATTAGAGAAAGAATTATAAAGTAATCTGCTGCCCTCCCTCTGTACGTGCGGCAGGGGCAGGCGCCGAAAGGGCTCCCCTGCTGCTGCACTGTAGCCGTGGTAGGGGCAAGTGCCGAAAGGCACCCCTGATGCACTGTAGCCACAGCAGGGGCAGGCGCAAAAATCAGTCCTGCTGTCACATCTAGTCACTGTAGCAGCATGGCAGCCTGGCGTATATGTGTACTAGGATTAGATGGGTAGAATTGTATATATAGCTTCCCACTGCAACTCAGTGAAGAGAGAGAGAGTTCAGTTTTGCGATTTTCTCTTCAACGTTTCGGCCAACGCTAGTGCTTGTGCTGTGTGTGTGCGCGCGCTCTGTTCTCCCTCCCTCTTCTACCTCCGGCCGTAATATGTGTACGAGAACACCGGTGAGCGGTCGGCTCACTCGTGAGGGAGATCTCGGGCCCAACACTTCTCAGGTACAAATCAGCAGAGGTGTGGCGCACTGTGCCCTAAACTATGATCTTCGCAAGATTAGTGCTGCATAGAATGCTGCCGAGTGGTCTAATCATGCACAATACATTATTGATTGATAGTATACTAGTAATAATAATACCGTAGATTTTCTGACTAATTTGCAAAAAAGGAAAAGAGGCAAGATTTGCACAACACATTATTGACATGCATATAGTATAGTTCATAACTTCATATATATACTATAGCGTAGTGGCGAAACTTAACGAGCTCCACGTGGACATTTGTTAATTCAGAGAGTGGTCGATCGGCGACAAAATCCCCGCGCATTTTGTAAAGAAAAGATTGCTAGATCGCTTGCGTACGTCTAAATAAAACCTACGGGCAGGCTGCTATTCAATCGCAAATTGTCCTAGTCCTAGCTACCAGTTGCCGGACCCCGCCAAGAACACGAAGACAGATCACCAAAGCCAGCCTTCAAATAAAGCTCTCGTAGCAGCAGCCAGCAGCACATACGTGCCACCAGTAATTGTTAATCTCTCCTGTATGGCTGTATGTCCAATGCCCTTACTTTCTTGGTCGCCCGAATTTATGGGCGATCCATGATTAAGCCCTCATGACCCTTATTCCTCTTTATGTTACCTAACAGATCGATCTTTTCCCCCCGGAATCATCTTAGCTTGTCCAAAGCATGCAGCAGCCTTCTTCTATCTTCTGGGCCTCGACAGACAGAGAGTAGGATTCTTGCAAGAAAGAGGAAGAATGCATGGCTTGACTTCCTGACCCATTCCAAGCATAATAAACTCACACGATCAGACAGAGACCAGGCTTTAAGAAATGTTATCGAGACAGATTCGTGCCTGCGCGATGAATCATGAGCGACCAGTAAAGGCACGGCACGGTAGATGTTCTCTGATTTGGAACCGATTCAATAATAATGCCTTGCTATTCGTTAAATAACCCTGCATCGATCCTCAACTGTTGAGAGAGCAACGGCGCAACTGGTTATTGGTATGGTTGTTTGATCTTGAGTTGTCACCATATATGCCTGCCCTACTTGTAATTGCTAGTGCCTGTACTAGTACTTAATAACAATACAAAAATAGGCAATCATGCAGGGACTAATGGAACGTTGAAGGCATGCATGATTATGATTACGATTACTAGGGTGGCGGTTACGGCAGCCACATCTCGCATCGGTCTTGAGGAGAAGAAATGCGTGCTGACTACAGCTGGGAGCTTCCGAAAGATGCAGGCTATTATGATGGTAAACCACTGATTGTGATTGCTATGGTCCAAATGGGTCTAGTAACGCTACCTCCTTGGTTGGCTTTTGTGCATGCAGAGTGCAGAGTTGTCACTGCTAGACTGAATATTATCTGTATGGTGGGAGAATTCTTAACTATCCTCTTCTTCATCAAGTTCAGAACAAATTGTTTTTTGTTGTTTACCTGACACTGTCAAGGTCCATGATATCCAGTGATGGGCGTGCTTAAACTGCCGAAGATATCTACCTGGCCCGTGTTGGACTGATTTGCATGGAGTATTGGTGGATCGATTTCACGTCAGTAAATTTTGCTGGATTCGGTAGTCTCCACTCTCCAACTCCAGTGACTTGTTACCGGCCCCCAGCGAGTTCATGGTGATGGAACCCCTACCTTCACAAGGGTAGGCTAGTAAGTAGTAACACAAGGGAATGTCTCGAGGCCGTGTGTCTCACGAAACATGAGGGGTTCGCAGACAGAACACTAAAGAGGCAGGAGGTCCAGGTGTGAGAAATGCCCCAGCCCCCAGCAATCAGAGCATCATCAGGGATTCAGGGCAGGTACGGGGTGCTTAAAATGAGGCAAGGGCAGAACTGTAGCGGCATGCTGCCCGTGGATGATTGCCTCCATCTGCAGACGATTATGTTGGTTGATTGCCCAAGGTAACCACTCCTTAGGCCAAAAATTAGGCCAAATGGTTATTGTGAATTCGCCACTGAAAGGGAATATATCCACAAATTTTCCACTACAAATTGCTGTCAACCCTTAATCCAGCCATTGGTTATTGGAAAATACTCCTCTCTTACACAAATACTCCCCTCTATCTTGCACCGTAAATAGTCACCTGCCCTACTCTTTACAACGAATGACAGCTCCGGTACAGGTTCAACGATGTTAGAAAAATGTGAAACCAAAAGCCAAGGTTCGGGCTAAATTTGGGTAAAAAGAACTACTAAATTTCACCTGTATAAATGAAATCCACGAATTTTTTCCTGGTTTTGGGATTTTTGTAGTACAGGAGAAGTCAGACCAATTCAAGAAAGTCCCCAGAAACTGTTTGAAATTTTGTTGAAAAAGACTTAAAGTTTGTAGCAGAAATTGGCTAGGATTTAGTTCACATCCAAGCTGGCGTCTTGCATTTGTTACTCTTGGAGCAAGAGCTTCTAGATGGCTAGGCGTCGCCCGTTGAAACACTACAACCTCTTGTGTGTGCTCTGGAAAATTTGTACTCACCCCAAAATTCTAGTAAGAACCCTCAAGCTTGAGACTAGCTCTTTTGCCTTGCGAAGAGGATAGGGTTCAGTGAAACCCAAGCCGTGGTGGTTTCCTCAACAACCGTGGAGTAGACTAGTGTCGCTGTTTTGGTCCGGCGGATCCTCAACCGATTAGTGAAAGTGTACCGCGTGCCCCTAATCCCGGATGGTGATGCAAAGAGACACAAGGTTTATACTGGTTCAGACAATAGGTGCCCTACGTCCAGTCTGAGAGAGCGATCTTGTATTCCTTGCACCGAGGTGCTTGTAGTAGGGGCTTACAAGCTGAGCGAGAGAGGGAGCTCGTCCCAGGTCTCTACGTAGAGTGGCGTGGGCTGCTTGAAATGTTGATCTCTTGCAGCGAGGAAGCGTGTGTGTTACAGAGCGTTGTGCGTTGCTTGCACGTGTGTCCCCCCTCTAGAAGCGGCCCTGGTTACTCCCTTTTATAGTCGAAGGGAGGCACAGGGGCGGTACATGTATTTGCTACGTGGTGTTTTGTGAGCAGAGGCGGTATGTCCGAGCCCTGTAGCTCGTCACTGTGGCGGCATGGTCGGTGGAGCGGCCTTGTCCTCGGTGCACTGGAGCGACGCGCCGGTCACGCCTGATCTTGTGCGACGTGGGAGCTCCTGTGGTGGCATGCGCGCCTTCTTCTGTTGGAGGTGTGCTGGTCACTATATGTTTGACCGGCGTGGAGAGCCAAGGCTAGGTAGATGCGACGGCACGGGTGTGCTGACTCCGAGGATACAGAAGCTTGGCCCTGTGCACGACGTGGGAACTCCTACAGCTTGACGCAGGGTATGGCGCGTACTGCGGACGGCGTGCCGGTCCCAAAGTGCTGACAACGTAGAGAGCCGAGGCCCAGTTGGTGCAGAGGCTGAACCATTATGGGGGGCTCAGCGGGCGTGAGTCCCGAGGCTACAGGAGCCCAGAAGCGGATAGCCGAGGCTCGGAGGGAGCAATAGGTCTTGTACATCGATTCCGAGGCTACAGGGACCCAGACGTGACTTTCCACGCCGCGTTGTCCTTGGAGCAGGGGTTAGGCAGCACAGTGCAGCATGGGTGTCAGTCGTGGGCACAGCGCCGAGCACAGCGGCCGGTAACCTCTGCCCCATCCTGTCCCAGACGGCATGGCGTCGATGTGACTCCCGTCTCATCGGCCACTCCGCTGTATCGTGCCGTCGTTCGGCTGATGTCGCGGGAGTGGTTGGACGCGTTGTTTGGATGTGACGTCCTGTCAGAGAAGTCAGTCAAGGCGGTGGTCACGGGGTCATTGCCGAGCCGGCCTCGAGCGAGTCGGTAACTGAGTGCTCGTCCGAGGCCTCGTGGTGCGGGGCCTCGGGTGAATCGGAGAATTGGTACCTCATCCATGGCCTTGTGGCGCAGGGCCTCGGGCGAGGCGGAGAATCGGTACCTCGTCCGAAGCCTTGTGGCGCGGGCCTCGGGCGAGTCGGAGAATTGGTACCTCGTCCGAGGCCTTACGGCGTGGGGCCTCGGGCGAATCGGAGAATCGGTACCTCGTCCGAGGCCTCGTGGTTTCGTCCTGGGCCGAGCCCACTTCGGGTGAGCCCGGATATTGTTCGAGGTGGGCCGGGCGATCCAGCCGGGCCTCGGATAAAGTGGGGGTTTGCCGGTGGTTGTCTCTTGGCTTCGATATTTACAAGGTCTAACCGATTTTTTGGTTCTTAGGGGACCCCTTTTTATGGTACCCGACAGTAGCCCTAGAGCCTCGGAGAGAGTGTGGGCGCTCTCCCTGAGGTTTTGACGAGACTTGGCTCGCGGCATGGTGTTTCGTACTCGAGGCTTCAGTGGGTGTGCGCGAGCGCACCCGCCGGGTGTAGCTCCCGAGGCCCTGGAGGAGTGGATTTATTTCTCCAGGGGCTTTTCTCATGTTGAGTGAGGGGTTTTATCATATTTGCTGAGCCCCTGAGTGCGAGTTCAGGTCGTTGGGTCTCGACTTGGTTGCAGGAAGAGCTCCCGAGCCTCTGCTCGGAGCAAGAGGGTGATTAGGAGTTTCCCTGTCTTTTTTGTGCGGCCCTCGCGTATCCTTTTTGTTCGGAAGGAGGGGTGTTTATCACGTTTGCTGAGCCCCCGAGTGTGAGTTCGAGTCACTGGGTCTTGGCTTGGTTGCAGGAAGAGCCCCCGAGCCTCTGCTCGGAGCAAGAGGGCGATCAGGAGTTTCCCTGTCTTTTTTGTGCGGCCCTCGTGTATCCTTTTCGTTTGGAAGGAGGGGTGTTTATTGCGTTTGCCGAGCCCCCGAGTGTGAGTTTGGGTCGCTGGGTCTCGGCTTGGTTGTAGGAAGAGCCCCCGCGCCTCTGCTCGGAGCAAGAGGGCGATCAGGAGTTTCCCTGTCTTTTTTGTGCGGCCATCGCGCATCCTTTTCGTTCAGAAGGAGGGGTGTTTATCGCGTTTACCGAGCCCCCGTGTGTGAGTTCGGGTCGCTGGGTCTCGGCTTGGTTGCAGGAAGAGCCCCCGAGCCTCTGCTCGGAGCAAGAGGGCGATTAGGAGTTTCCCTATATTTTTTGTGCGGCCCTCGTGCATCCTTTTCGTTCGGAAGGAGGGGTGGAGTATGCCAGGCTACCCTCGGTGGGCGAGCAGTGACACCTCCGGTGAGCTGTTACCAGGTAAGTCCGAGTGGAGGCCCGTGCCCCATTCGATAGGGGTCGGCTAGCGGTCCAGAGACGCACTCCAAAAGTACCAGAGGGCTTCTCTAGTGGGTCCTAGGGCCGTTCGATTGGCCCCGGAGGCTCGATGATTCCCTACGGTGGGATCCCATTCAGAGACCTCCCTGTCGGTCTTGGACACGACTTAGGGCATCCCAAGCAATTGCTGGCTTGGGCCTCAGCCATGTACGGGCTCGCCCATAGTCATCCCTGACTCTATTTGTCCTAGGGCGGCTATCGAGACCCTCGAGGGCCCAGCCTTCGAACCCCTGGACCGTAACGAGCTCGGTGCCCAGTTCCTTAGTCTGAAAGGAATCAGGTGGGGGGTATTCCCTTCCCATCGGCTGACGACGGTGGGTGCGCCTTTTAAGGCGGTTCCTCGGGGAGACGGAATGGTGCCTGCTGTTGCTATGGTCGAATGCGACGCGATGTCTGTGGATGGGATGTTACTGTGCGCGTGTGGTTAATAAGAAGAAGGTGGACGCGTGGGTGGTTTGGTCAGATCCAGATTAACTGTGCTAGATCTAAGGGAAACTTCCCCGGTTTCGTCGTTTGTCCGTTTCGCCCTCTTCCCTCCCTCATAAATACGTGACAAGCCATGCCCCGCCCCTCCTTACCTTTTCCGCCTGTGTTCGCCCTTTCTGCCCTTGAGCGGTTGCTAAGAACAGAGAAAGAGAGCGCCGGGGAGAAGAAGGTAGAAGGGGGAGGAAAGGAGAGAGAGAGAGAGAGGGATAGCGAGAGCATGCCTTACCGCCGTAGCCACATTCTCCACCGCACCCATGGCCGGCGGCGCTGTTGTCGTCCAGGCAGATCCTTGGGGTCCATCCGACGTGTCCATGGCAACGCTGCAGTCGCTCGTCGACGACAGTCTCCTCCACCCAGTTACCGACCCCAACAGACCGGAGTGGATTGCTCCGGGGGGCGAGCCAGAGCCGAGGCCATGCGATGGCTACACCATGAGCTTCGTGGCCTTCCACGAGCGCGGTCTCGGCTTGCCGGTGGACCGGTTCATGCGAGCGCTCCCGCATTACTACGACATGGAGCTCCACAACTTCAACCCCAACTCCATCGCGCAGGTGGCCATCTTCGTCGCCGTCTACGAGGGGTACCTAGGCATCGCCCCCCACTGGGAGCTGTGGCTCCACTTCTTTCGGGTGGGGCTCAACACCAAGCCGGCGGACACGATGGGCATGCAGAAGGCGTTGAGGGCCGGCGGCTGCACTCTCCAAGTGTGCCAAGACAGGCAGCCCATCTACATCCTGGCCCAGCTCACGTCGTCCAACCGCCGCTGGTACAACAGCTGGTTCTACCTCTGCAATGATGACGGCGGGCTTCCCCCCTATACCGGGCGGGTTGTGGAAAGCCAACCGAAGAGGTGGAGGTACAGCATCCTATTGGCTGATCAGCCCAAGCTGCAGCCGCTCCTGAAGGCGCTGGAGAGGCTGTGTAGCCGCGGCCTTACGTGGCCGTGGTTGTGGTGGCCTTCCACCGCTGGAGGGTGCTGCCGCTAATGGCTCGGCGGCAGCGCCTGTTCGAGATGACACCGGGTGAGCCGATCGACGGCATCCGGTTGTCCGCCGTCGCCCTTTTCTGACGAGGAGATTCTACGTCGGGTGAGAGAGACGGCGGAGGGGTGGCAGAGGAGTAGTGATCTGACCCCGTTCCTGATGCGCTCATCGTGGGGGTACATCTCTCTGGTGAGTCACGCGTCGTTGCGGCCCCTGAGGCCTCCTTGCTTCTTACATTTTCAATCTGTTCCCTTATTTGCGTTTGTCATTCCTGCAGGGGATGAGGGATGGGCGAGCCTCCCTGCCACCCGTTCCCAAGGACGTAGAGCAGCGGGTGGAGAACAGGGCGCACGCCAAGGCGTACAAGGAGCGGAAGGATGCCGAGGAGGCAAGGCACAAGAGGAAGAGCCTCGAGCGTGACGAGCTGGAGAAACATCGCCGACAACAGAGGCACGACGGTCTCCTAGAGGAGCCATCTCCGTCATCATCGTCGATGGAATCTTCGAGCGATGACGACGAGAGCGAGGCGAGGCGGGGTCCTCTGGACCACCTCCCTGACATCAGGGAGACGGCACATAGGGCATTGGCGAGTGGTCTGGCATCTTCAGGAGGAGGAGGAGAGGGCGCCCTAGGGCTGGCAATCGCCCACCTCGGGGCTGAGGCCGACACGCCCGAGACACGGGCATTGGGGAAGCGCACTGTCAGCCCGATGGGCTCGACGGCAGAGGCAGAGCAGGCGACGGTGGGGGTGACTCAACCGCCTCTGTAGAGGGTCAAGGGGGCGTTGGAGTCTAGCGAGGGCCAGCCAGTACCGGTGAACATGGGGGACGTGCCACTGCCGCCGCCGCCACCATTGCTGAGGACGAGGGACGTGGTGCAGAAGCTATTGTGTCCCCGTTTGAGGTAAGTGTTTTGTCAGTGGAGTTTGAAGCATCTCCCACTCGTTCTTTGGTCATATGTTGACCTCGTGAGTGTTTTGTCTTCAGCCGAAAGCGTTAAGCGGAAGCGCCCGCCCTGGCGCCACTTAAGGCGCTCAAGGTGAGCACCAGCTCCACCGCCCAATGGGTGGTGGATGTGCAGGCCGCCATACAGCGTGGCATGACGTCAGCTAGGGCTGACCCAAAGGAGCCAGTCGCCTAAGGAGAGGCTACCGAGGTGGCCACGAAGCAGGCGGGGGAGGAGGCGCCTATGCCCCGTGAGGCCGGGGCCCTCGAGTCAGGTGAAGACGAGGCGCCTTCAATCGCTGAGGCCACCGAGGGCGAGGTCGAGGCCCCTAGGACCTCTGAGGCTAAGGTGGCAGAGGCCGGGGCTTCTAGGGCTTACGAAGCCAAGGTGGCGGACACCGGGGCTCCCAGGACCATCGAGGCTGAGGTGGTGGAGGCTGGAGCTCCCGGGACCACCGAGGCTGAGGTGGCGGAGGCTGGCTTGGGTGCAGCGGAGCCGGCGGCCTAGGATGCGGAGATGGAGGTGGGGCAAGCTTCGGTACCACCCTTGATCCAAGACCCACCGCCATCGCAGGAGAGCGCCTGGGAGGAGGAGGTTCATTCAATCTCCTCTGACGATACTTCCTGGGGAAAGGAGGTGGTGGACACTGAAGCGGCCAGCACCGCGGAGCAGCCAGCTCTGACTTCTGGCGAGGGGAGCTCAGCCCTCGTCTGGGTACGACCCGAGCCCCATGGGTGGGACAGCCCACGTGTCTTGTGGTGGAGCTGGGACGACCCTGAGGGGGAACCTCTGTTTGCCCTCGAGGACGTGGATGAGGGGAGGCACTAGGGCTCCTTCGAGCAATTCCGCCAGCTGGCAGAGCGGTCGCTACGGACAACGCTGTCCATCGTGGCTGACAACCTGCCCGACGTTGCCCAGGTACGTGCTTTCCTTTCTCGTGCTGTGTCGTCTTTTTCCTGAGTTTTCCTCATAGTGCTTGACGTTTGTTCTGCCTATCCAGGAGCTCGAGGCCCGGTCCCTCGAGACGTCGATGTTCCTCCGATGGGAGCGGGACGTCTGGGACCAGCTCCGGCAGTAGAAGGACCTGCTCGCCAATGCTAATGAGCTTCTGTCGACATAGAGTGTGGCGGTGGAGGACCTCCGCCTTTGCTGTGCTGACATGAAGGCTAAGGCGGCCATGGCTTGGGAGCAAGACACCCCTTTGGCGGCGCGGATCAAGGAGCTAGAGGAGGAGCTAACCCAGGTGGCTGGTGAGCGGGACACCTTCAGGTCCTGGGCCAAACAAGAGGCGGCCTCTGCCAAGGCCATTGCCGAGCAGCTGGAGGCAGAGCAGGGCATGCACCTGCTGATGAAAGGTGAGCTGGCGAGGGCTGTCAAGGTGGCCGAGGCCTCCCAGGTCAAAGCCTTAGCCTAATAGGAAAAGGCCAAGGGTGAGTCCTGTTGGTCCGCGCCCCTTGTTTTATTTGTTTTTCTCGCGTTTGACCCCTAACTCCCCGATGTGATGCAGAGCTGGAGAGGGAGGCTTCCAGGGCAGCCGAGGCCTCTTGGGTTGAGGACCAAAACTTGAGGGAGAAAGCTAAGGGTGAATCTCATAGGCTTGCGCCCCTGTTCAGCTTGTTTTCTTTTGTGCTTAACCCCATCCTGCCTGTCTTGGCGCAGGGTTGGAGAAGGAGGTCACCCGGGCAGCTGAGGCCTCCGTCGTAGTGCAGGCGGTGCTCGAGGCCAAGATCCAGGAGCACAACGCACTGCAGAGCGACGCCTGTACCGCCTATAAGGCCCTGGAGGTCAGGGGGTCGAGTCGGATAGCTCCCGTGGGAGCCGCTTGATCGCGTTGAGCGGTCAAGTCCACGAGTGGCTCCGGGGGGCGCTGCATACGGGCGTCAAGTGTGCCCTGGCCATTGTCTCCTCGCACTACGCCGGCATTGACCTCGAGGCCATCAGCGATGGTTACGTCATGGCTGAGGATGATGAGAAGGCCGAGGAGGAAGTCATGAAGCTGGTGGAGGTGGCTGAGGCCCCTGGCATGGCACTGGCTAGGTTGTTTGAAGAGGAGGTGGTTCCTCCTACGCCGACCGCCAACACTGGCGACCCAAAGTTTTGACCTAGGCCAGAGGGGCCATGTAAATAGATTAGGACTTACATCATTGTACCATAATGCTCATGGCCATCGAGGCCTTTTAAAGTACTTGTGTGTATATGCTTTTTAATCATTTTTATTGTATTTCTGAGCCTCTGCCCTCGGCCTCATCTTTGAACATATCTCTTGCAAAAAACTTCCTCGGAGCCTAAGCTACCCTTTGGGCAAAAGGTGGTGAGGGAGTTACCGTAGCCTAGAGGCGTAGGCCGTCTCGTGGCTCGGCTGGCCTTTTGGCCCTGAGACAGACTTTTGGTCCTTAGGTTTTTTACAATCGATTTGTCAGAGTATGCGAGAGAGTTTGGCGTAGAAATTTTTTCGAAAAATGACTAAAAACGGTGTATGGGACTTAGGGGGGTCCCCCTTCTACTTCTAGCCCCCGAGGGAGGCTCAGTTCTACAGAGGTAGAGCCGAGTCTTGTTCGATCCCCACAGTGGGCACCTCTGCAGAGGTAGAGCCGAGTCTCCCTTATAGCGTTATCGTAATACCGATCACCCATTGATGGGCTGGGGGGGGTTCTTGAAAAATTAGAACAACTAAAGAATGCTTCTTTATTGTATTTCGAGGAACAATGTATATAATGCTTGGAAATTTAAGGGTAGAAGTGACATAGTTGTTCTATGTTCCAAGCGTTGGTGAGGATTTCGCCCTTCTCGTTGGCTAGCTTGTAGGTCCCGGCCTTTAGCACTTGGGCGATGATGTACGACCCTTCTCATGGCGGGGTCAGCTTGTGGTGGCCCTTATTGCTCTGCCTTAGTCTCAGCACCAAGTCGCCCACTTTCAGATCTCGGCTTCGAATGCACCGGGCTTGATAGCGTCGTAGGGCTCGTTGGTACTTGGCCAAGTGTAGCAGCGCAACATCTCGGGCTTCCTCCAGTTGGCCGAGGGCGTCCTCGTGGGTAGTGCGGTTGCTTTGCTCGTTGTAGGCCTGTAGCCTCGGGGAACCGTACTCCAAGTTAGTGGGGAGGATGGCCTTGGCTCCATAAACCAGGAAGAACGGTGTGAACCCTGTGGCTCGGCTTAGAGTGTTCCTCAGGCTCTAGATGACCGACAGGAGTTCAGCAAGCCATTTCTTGCCAAATTTCTTCAACCGGTTGTATATTCTTGGCTTGAGACCCTGTAGGATCATGCCGTTGGCATGTTCTACTTAGCCGTTTGTCCTAGGGTGTCCTACGGCCGACCAGGCCACACGGATGTGGTGGTCGTCGCAGAATGTCAGGAACTTGTGGCTGGTGAATTGTGTCCCATTGTCAGTGATGATGGTGTTTGGAACCCCGAACCTGTGGATGATATCAGTGAAGAACAGCACCGCTTGCTCGGATTTGATTCGAGTGATCGGACGAGCCTCGATCCACTTGGAGAACTTGTCAATAGCTACCAGCAAATGGGTATAGCCCCTGAGGGCCTTCTGTAGAGGCCCAACCATGTCTAGCCCCCACACGGCGAATGGCCATGTAATGGGGATGGTCTGGAGGGCTTGGGCCAGGAGGTGTGTCTGCCGCGCATAGTACTAGCATCCCTCGTAGGAGCGTACCAGCTTGGTGGCGTCAGCAACCGCCGTTGGCCAGTAGAACCCTTGGCGGAAGGCATTTTTGACGAGCGTCTGAGGTGCTGCATGGTGCCCGCAGGCTCCCGCGTGCAAGTCCCAAAGTAGGGCTTGGCCTACCTCGGTGGTGATGCACCGTTGGAGGACGCCAAATGGGCTTCGCCTGTACAACTCGCTGTTGCTGAGGATGTAAGTTTTGGCTTGTCGCGTAAGCCATCGGGCTTCGGTCCTGTTTGCAGGAAGCTCTCCTCGAACGAGGCAATCAAGGAACAGAACTCGCCAGTCCATGCCCTGGTCGGCCTCGAGAGGCTCCGCGTTGATTTCCATGGCCACGGGCTCAGCCGTAGGGGTCTCGGTGATAGAGGGGGCCTCGGGCCCTGCGGTGGGCTCGACCGGTGGGCCCTCTTCCGCCACCAAGGCATAGTCGATGGAAGGCTTGTGGAGGTCTCTAGCGAAGATGTTCGGGGGGACCAGGGCCCATGCCGACGCCATCTTGGCCAGTTTGTCTGCGGCCTCATTGAATTTTCGCGCAATGTGGTTGAGTTCGAGGCCGTCGAACTTGTCTTCTAGGCGACGCACCAACTTGCATTACGCCTCCATTTTGGGGTCATGGTAGTTCGACTCCTTCATCACCTGATCGACGACGAGCTGCGAGTCGCCCCATATGTCGAGACGTCATACTCCAAGTTTGATGGCGATCTGCAAGCCATTGATGAGGGCTTCATACTCGGCTATGTTGTTGGAGGCGGCGACGTGGAGCCAGATCATGTAGCGTATGTGCGCTTCGAGGGGTGAGATGAAGAGCAGACCCGCGCCTACCCTGGTCTTCATCAGGGACCCATCAAAGTACATGGTCTAGCATTTCGCCTGGATTTGAGCAGATGGCAGTTGGGTGTCGGTCCACTTAGCCACAAAATCGGCCAAGACCTAGGATTTAATCGCTTTCCGAGGCGCAAAAGACAGGGCTTCCCCCATGAGTTCGACTGCCCACTTGGCTATTCTACCCAAGGCCTCCCGGTTCTAGATTATCTCTCCCAGAGGGAAAGACGACACCACGGTCACCGGGTGGGACTCGAAGTAGTGACGTAGCTTGCGTCGAGCCAAGACTATGGCGTAGATCAGCTTTTGGATGTGGGGGTAGCGTGTCTTAGTCTCGGAGAGCACCTCGCTGATGAAGTAAATAGGTTGTTGGATGGGTAGAGCATGCCCCTCTTCCTACCTCTCGACCACTATGGCCGCGCTGACCACTTGGGTCGTTGCGGCGACATAGAGTAAGAGGGCCTCGCCCTTGGTCGACGGCACTAGGACAGGAGGATTGGAGAGTAGTGCCTTGAGCTTGGTGATGGCTTCTTCCACCTTGGGGGTCCAAGAAAAGCGTTCGAATTTTCTCAAGAGGCGGTACAGAGGCAAGCCTTTTTCGCCAAGGCGTGAGATGAAGCGGCTCAGGGCCACAAGGCATCCCATAACCCTCTGCACTCCCTTGAGGTCTCGGATTGGTCCCATGTTGGTCACGGCCGAGACCTTCTCTGGGTTGGCCTCGATGCCGTGCTCCGAGACTATGAATCCCAAGAGCATGCCTCGGGGGACCCCGAAGACACACATCTCGGGGTTGAGCTTGATGCCCTTCTCTTTGAGGCATTTGAAGGCTATCTCCAAGTCATCAATGAGATCACTGGCCTTCCTGGACTTGACCACGATGTCGTCCACGTAGGCCTCGACGGTTCGCCCGATGTGCTCGCCAAAGACCTAGGTCATTCACCGCTGGTATGTGGCCCTAGCGTTTCTGAGGCTGAATGGCATAGTCACATAGCAGTATATGCCGAATGGGGTGATGAAAGAAGTCACGAGCTGGTCGGATTCTTTCATCTTGATTTGATGGTAACCGGAATACGCATCAAGGAAAGATAAGGTTTCACATCCCACAGTGGAGTCGATGATTTGGTCGATTCGGGGTAATGGGAGTGGGACTTTTGGACATGCCTTATTCAAACCGGTGTAGTCTACACACATCCTCCACTTCCCATTTTTCTTCTTAACTAATACAGGATTAGCTAACCACTCTGGATGGGACACTTCCTTGATGAATCCAGCCGCCAAAAGCTTCTACACCTCTTCGCCGATGGCCCTACACTTTTCCTCGTTGAATCGGCACAGGCACTGCTTCACCGGTCTGGAGCCGGCTCGGATGTCCAATGCGTGCTCGACAACCTCCCTCGGTATGCCCGACATGTCCGAGGGACTCCACACGAATACATCGACATTCGCGTGGAGAAAGTCAACGAGCACGGCTTCCTATTTGCTGTCGAGGGTGGCGCTGATCCTTAGCGTTCGGTCGTTGGAGCAGGTGGGGTCAACCAGGACAAGCTTGACGGCCTCTATGGGCTTGAAAGTCCTGACACGACGCTTAGAGTTGGGCGCCTCGCTACCAAGTCAGTTGAGGTTGTCGATGAGGGTCTCGGCCTCCATGAGAGCCTTAGCGTACTCGATGCATTCGACGTCGCAGTCGTATGCAAGCTCGTACGTGGACTCGATAGTGATGACGGCGTTGGGGCCTGGCATCTTGAGCTTGAGGTAGGTGTAGTTGGGGATCGCCATGAACTTGGCGTAGCACGGGTGCCCCAGGATGGCGTGATAGGTCCCCTTGAACCCAACCACCTCGAAGGTGAGGACCTCCCTGCGGTAGTTGGAGGGAATACTAAAGCAGACGGGCAAGTCGATGCGCCCGAGGGGTCGCATGCGTTTCCCTGGCACGATGCCGTGGAAGGGCGTGGCATTACCTTGGAGTCGTGACTAGTCGAGCTCTAGGAGCTCCAGGGTGTTGGCGTAGAGGATGTTGAGGCCGCTGCCTCCGTCCATCAACACCTTGGTGAGCCGGGTGTTACCGATGATCGGGTCGACAACGAGTGGGTACTGCCCAGGGTTTGGGACATAATTGGGGTGGTCATCCCGATCGAAGGTGATCGCCTCCCGAGACCAGTCGAGGTATTGGGGAGTGGCCACCTTAACCGAGAAGACCTCCCTGCACTCCTTCTTTCGCTGACGCGCCGTGAGGCACGCTGAAGGCCTGCCAAAGATCATGAAGGCATTGTGCACCTCGGGGAATCCGTCGTCCTTGTCGTTATCCCTGTCGCTGGCGCCCTTCTTCTCGGCATCGTCATTGGGGAGCCTGAGCTTGGTGTAGTAACACCAGAGCATGGTGCACTCTTTGAGGGTGTGCTTCACCGGGCCCTAGTGGTAAGGGCAGGGCTTCTTAAGCATGTCATCGAAGAGCTCAGGGCCTCTGGCGAGGCCTCGGGGATTCTTACAATCTGCGGCCACGACTAGATCGGCCTCGAGGACCTCTCGCTTCCCCTGGCGACCCTTTTTCTTTTTCTTGGGGAGGTGGGGGGCCGAGGCCCCGGGGGCCTCGTCTCTCTGCTTCCCCTTGGCGTTGTTGTCGGGGAAGATGGCCCCGACAGCCTCTTCGCCCGAGGCGAACTTGGTGGCGATGTCGAGGAGTGTGGCTGCTGTGGTTGGTACATTCCAGCCTAACTCTCATACTAGGTCTCGGCAGGAGGTGCCAGAGAGGAATGCCTAGACAATTTCCGAGTCACCGACGCGGGGCAACTCGGTGCATTGCTTGGAGAAGCGTCAGATGAAATCTCAGAGAGACTCGTCTGGCCTCTGGCGATAACTCTTAAGGTCCTAGGAGTTCCTAGGGCACACGTATGTGCCCTAGAAATTCCCGATGAAGACCTTTACCAAGTTGCGCCAGTTGTTGATCTGCAAGGGAGGGAGGTGTTCGAGCCAGGCTCGCGCTGAGTCTGACAGGAACAAGGGGAGGTTGCGGATGATGAGCAGGTCATCATCCGTGCCACCTAGCTGACAAGCCAGGCGATAATTGGCCAGCCATAGCTCAGGGTTGGTCTCGCCGCTGTACTTCGAGAGGTTGGTCGGTTGCCGAAACTGGGCCAGGAAGTGGGCGCTGCGGATGGCCTTGCTGAAGACTCAAGGGCCAGGTGGCCTAGGAGAAGGACTGCGGTCCTCCCCACTATCGTAGCGACCGCCTCAGTGCGAGTGGTAGCCTCGGGCGGACCCATCGTTGCCGTGGCACCGTCGCCTGCTGACCACATCGTGGTCGCCCTACGCCTCGCGTCGATCGCTGAGGCGGTCGTGCACCGAGGGGGCCTTGTTGGCTTTTGGTGCCTAGGCAGGCTCGGGATGAACCGAGGCCTCTTTATCCTACCGAGGCGGTGACGTGGGTAGTTCCGAGGCGCCCCCGCGCCGTCGAGAGGTGGAACTTTTAGCCTGCTGTACCGCGGCGGTCTCGAGGAGGTCTTGGAGCTCGCCGTGGACCTGTCGCCCCTTCGAGGTAGAGGGCTCGGGCATTGTCTGGAGTAGCATCGCTGCTGCCGCGACGTTCTTGCTAGCACGATTGAAGATAGGGGGTTGCTCCCCCCCTTCGTCGTTGTTGATGCGGTGGTTAACGTCGCGAGCCCTCCGTCGGGCTGCTCCGCCATCACCGTGACCCCGCTGCTCTTGCTCAAGAGTGTCTTGGAGCTCTTGCAGAAGGAGTTGGTCATGTTCGACCTTGGCCTAAAGCTCATGGAGCTGCTCTAGGTCTAGGCGTCGAAGTTCCTCAGGGGCGGAGTTCTCGTTCCACGCTGCCGGGGGCTCGACGCGTGGAGGTGCGGCGTCGCCTGCCCCCTCGTGGGGCGGGGAGCGATTGCCTGCCCCTCCATCCTCATCGCCCATGCTCGGCATCCCGAGCTCGACGTTGAAGCACTCATGAGTGGGATCATAAGTGTCTTCATCGTCGGAATCGGAGTAGCCGAAGTAGTAGTCGCTCGCGGCCATGAAGCGGCGCATGGCTTTAGGGTCGCGAAGCCCAAAGAAGTCCGCTCTAGCCCACGCCTCATCCTCCTCCGAGGAGTCAGTGTGGGTGTGGGTCGAGGTTGTGGTGATGAGGTCGAGGGCAAAACATTGGTGGCGTCCTAGGGGCTCTGCGTGAGCGAAAGCATAGGCAGAAGCGTAGGCGATGGCGGCATTGCCCAACCCGAAGGGGTACGGGGATGGTGTCATCGTCGGGCTTCGCTCCGCCAGAGTCGACTCCTCAGGAGGTGGTGGGGTAGAGCTTGATGATAGGGCGTTGCTGCGTGCCACCGGTGTCTTTCCCTTGCCCAGGCTTAAGCTAGATAGGTCCCCAGCCAGGGACTCTGTACCAACAGCCGAGTATGGGATACTAGTGGAGCGCGGTGCATCGCCCTGAGCTCGCGTAGTGTCAGGGTGGTCCCGCCCGCGTCGTGCCTGGCGAGCGTGACGAGAGCGGCAGCCCGGGCGCCGCCTGCGCCTGGGCTACTGGTGTGTGATATCGTCGTCGGTCAATGGGGCTCTGGGTGGGAGGAGTACCATATCGTACTCATATCCTAGAGACATGAACTCTAGGCTCCCGAACCAGATCACCGTGCCGAGACATAGTGGTCGCACGGGGTCTGCCATCCGGAACTTGTTGGGATGATTAAGCTGACACGTAGTATCACCCCCTACCTGGCGGACCAACTGTCGGTGTTTTGGTCCGGCGGGTCCTCAACCGACTAGTGAAAGTGTACTGCGTGCCCTAATCCTGGATGGTGATGCAAAGAGACACAAGGTTTATACTGGTTCAGGCAATAGGTGCCCTACGTCCAGTCTGAGAGAGCGATCTTGTATTCCTTGCACCGAGGTGCTTGTAGTAGGGGCTTACAAGCTGAGCGAGAGAGGAAGCTCGTCCTAGGTCTCTGTGTAGAGTGGCGTGGGGTACTTGAGATGTTGATCTCTTGCAGCGAGGAAGCGTGTGTGTTATAGAGCGTTGTGCGTTGCTTGCATGTGTGTCCCCCCTCTAGAAGCGGCCCTAGTTACTCCCTTTTATAGTCGAAGGGAGGCACAGGGGCGGTACATGTATTTGCTACGTGGCGTTTTGTGAGCAGAGGCGGTATGTTCGAGCCCTATAGCTCGTCACTATAGCGGCATGGTCAGTGGAGCGGCCTTGTCCTCGGTGCACTGGAGCGACGCGCCGGTCACGCCTGATCCAGTGCGATGTGGGAGCTCTTGTGGTGGCATGCACGCCTTCTTCTGTTGGAGGCGTGCTGGTCACTGTATGTTTGACCGGCGCGGAGAGCCGAGGCTAGGTAGATGCGATGGCGCGAGTGTGCTGACTCTAAGGATACAGGAGCTTGGCCCTGTGCACGATGTGGGAACTCCTGTAGCTTGACGCAGGGTATGGCGCGTACTGCGGACGACGTGCCGGTCCCAGTGTGCTGACAATGTAGAGAGCCGAGACCCAGTTGGTGCAGAGGCTGAACCATTGTGGGGGGCTCGGTGAGCGCGAGTCCCGAGGCTACAGGAGCCCAGAAGCGGATAGCCGATGAAACATCCTCAATTTTCCACGAAGGGAAAATCCACAGAATGAATTATAATATAATGAAACCAATAGTTGATTCTATCATATTATCATATATCAGTCGATATCACGGTCATACATCGTAAGATTACAAGAGTACAAGATATTACATCACTGGGGAACACACCTATTATAGAGTTAATCTAGCGGAAGACTATCGAGTGAAGGCTCCTTCTTCATGGGTCATCATCAGAGTTGGTGTAGTGCAGCGTAGATTCCATCTCCGAACCAAACTTGAGCGTAGGCACGAGACCTCCTAATCCTTCTAAAGTCAGCATCTCTGAGAAGCAGGAAATCTGCACACCGCCAGATGTGTGCAGGCAGGGTCAGCACCGATGAGCTTTAGTGGAAAAGATAAAACAAGAGGATCTGGCGATCCTAATATTTGGCTGTGGTTTGCATCCTTAGCGCATGAGAAGTAAGTAACAGTAGTAATGTAATAATAATATCTAGTTTTTAACACATTCTCAGCCACACACATACACATCCATCCATATCCATCCACCATCCCATCCCAACCATAACCACACCACCATCACCACATCTCATCTCACACACTCAGGTCGACAGGCCGACTCCCTCTCGGCACTTGCCTCAACGGCCCGCAGCCCCTGGGTCACGGCCGGAAAATACCCCAAACCCTAGAGGGAGGAAAGAAGGACTCATCTCCTATCTAGTTTAAGCGAAACCCAGGAAAAGTCCATAGCCGACAAGTCAGCATATGTATCGATCGATCAACCAAACACTCTGCAGAGGTTTTACATACCCACAAGATTAGCCATCCTCGGAGCCATGTATCTCCTAGGCAGAATTCCGGTTGCTTGCTAGCCTAGAACGATGCCACCCTACCTCTCAGCCCTGGAACATCCCAAGTCTAGTCTAGGATGGCTGATACTGTGAGTCGTAGACAGAGCCGGGGCCCTCCGGATGTCAGGAGCCGGGTCCACAAGGCCTCCTAAAGTCTCGGTAGGGTGTGGGGGGAAACCGCGCACCCCGTACCTCCTTGCACACGTTCGCCTAGTAGTAGTGGCACCGCTCTATCAAGTAGTCCAACCGTCCCGCACCATATAGGGCGAGTGGGATGTAAGGCTTCCCGGTGAATCTGAGTACTAGTAAGTCCTTAGGGATGACCAAGCCAGAATGTCTTCATCAGGGTTTCCAATTACCGTGCCACCACAGCACCTCTACCCCGGGCTCCACCTCTTCGAGGTTCTCACCCAAGGCCACCTCCAATTACCATTTACCCGCCACAGGTATTCCATATCCAAGTGCCCAGGTAGCACCACATGGCAAGACTCACCCCAGGCTCATCGTTATTCTAGCTCGGTCGACACAACCCTCACTCTCCATGCACCCAAGACACACGCAGCATGCTCTCACACCACCAAGTCCAGCACCCATAGCCAAACCATTC
This sequence comes from Miscanthus floridulus, assembly GCF_019320115.1. Lineage (NCBI taxonomy): Eukaryota > Viridiplantae > Streptophyta > Magnoliopsida > Poales > Poaceae > Miscanthus > Miscanthus floridulus. The sequence continues at coordinate 197,997,083 of NC_089587.1, forward strand.
CCAGGGGGGTGCACCACCAGCATCATATCCCCGATATAGTGCGAAGTGGAGTTAATAATAAATATAGTGGTGTAATATGCAAGCAAGCAGGCAAGTAAGCATATATAAGCGATCGAATGCGCATAGCAGGATGACGTGGTAAAGTGGGTTGCATCAGGGTAATAATGGCTCAGGTAGTAGCATGCATCAAAGTTCTAGCAAAGGAATAATTATAAGCGCTAGCAGTTCTAGATATTATGTAATGTCTAATAGGATTCTCTAAAAGAGGGTGCTGCCATGACACCTGCGATGTAGATGTAGTAGTGGTACATTTCTCCATCCATTGGTGTTCAATCAGCGGGGTCACCTCCTCCTGAGCTAACTCCATTTCGTAGTCCTTGTCGTCGCCCACGTTCTCTTGATCCGATCGTCAGCTACTCCACGAAGCGACACACAAGGCAAGAGAACACCCAACACCCAAAAAGACGACAAGACACAGGAAGATCCAACAACACCAACAAGACACAAAAGACATGAGGCTTAGCCCTCTCGGCGGTTGTCCGATCTCCTCGGGCCAAAGAAATACAAGTGGTGGTTTGCTAAGCACAAGCTTAAGTCATGGCCAAGCCAGTATGGCTTTAGGTCAAACGGTTTAAGCCAAAGCTTATCCAGAGCAAACACCACGGCTCACGATCTTTCAATCCGGCATCATTGACTTGACGGGGATTGGACGTCGGGCCTCAAGAAGAACGACGGGGTTCGGCTCTTATAGCCTTAACCCGCAAGTCACAATTGGACACGAGTAGCAAACAAGAACGATAACACTATTGTGACTTGGCTCCAATGTACTTCGTCTCACCCGCTATGGTAGAAAGCGGTTGCGCAAAGAGATTGGACATCAACGGGTTCTCTCGATCCTCATGACATAACATCGTCGGGAGCCGAGATGAGAGTTGCTCAGCAAAACAAAAGAAGCGGGGGTTAGCTAGGCACATCCATGTCATGTTCTCAGACACATCTCCGGGAAAGATGGTTTTAGACGGCCGATCGGGTCGACACGCATGGGTCCGAGGTACAACATAGACTATAGCTTCGCTAGCTAAAAAGAGATAGTCCGGTCTTTGATCCAATCGCCATGGATAAGGCGGGATCGAACATAGCGGGCTAATAGGGCAATAACAGCATAAAACGGAGGTCTACTCCTTCCGGCACACACGCCACGACAGAAGACAGGGCATCGGAAGGAGCGACAAACACCAAGTGCGCAGACCACTCGTAGGGTACCCGACCTGGGTGCACTAGCACTAAGATACCTCTCGGATTCGAAGCGGTGCGGTTGTCACTGCGAGAATCAGAGAAACATGATGGTCAAACGGGGTACAAGCATACAAGGTCTTGAGCACGGAGAAGCAACTAAAAGCAAATGAGTGGCGTAGCTCCATGGTCATGGCGAGACGAACTCGCGGCCATAAGCTATACCAACATGTGTTGGCATCCATCGTTCCACGATTGTTATCTCCTAGGTCATCTCCCACAGGCTAAGTCGCGAAAGGCTCGATGTGAGCGGGTGATATCCGCATTGATATCGATATCGATATTGAATTCATCGCGACCATGTTCTAGGGCCGAAGGCAGGAGCTAACACTCATGGTACTATGAAGCCAACTAAAAAGCGATGGGTCAAGTTACTCTCGGCATCACGGTCATGGCGAGACGGATCCCACGATCGTAACGTCCGAACGAGGTACGATCCCTCAGCCGGCTCGAAGGCTCGGCACACAGGCAACAACACCAACAATCAGCGATAAGAACCAAACACGACCGAAGACACAACAACTCGACACGACTGAGGAGTAGCACATTCCATAGTTGGGGATAGGCAGACCTGCACAAGGGCATGGTGTAGATAGATATAGATAGATCAAGATCATGTATTGTAAGTGGACGAACGAGTATAAGAATGAGCGGGAAGGGGCTTTCCATGGTCTTGGTAAGACATACGACTAGGGTTCATGGTCCAGAGGGTACGGCTCGCAGTAGACAGGGTCATGGTGGTCTCGGCAAGCGAGGCCCTGTGGTCTCGGCCAGCGAGGCCCTGTGGTCTCGGCCAGCGAGGCCCTGTGGTCTTGGCTAGCGAGGCCATGTGGTCTCGGCAACGGTGGTCTCAGCAAGCGAGGCGGAGTCATGGTGGTCTCGGCAACGGTGCTTAGGTCATGCGGTGTCTACCAGGGCTTTGTCCGTGAGTTATGCAATGTGACTACTTCAACAGGCCTTTAGTGCGGGTCCCGGTAGATCTCGACGGCATGTTCTCATGACTCGAGGTAGCCGGAACAATGGCGAAACATGGGCATAAGGTTCCACGGAACCGTTAGGGCAACCAAAAGGGGATCCTGTAGTCCATGATGCGGCGATCAATGCCACGTGGTCCAATTACGGCTTCGGGGCTCATGATGAGGTCATGGTAACTCTTCGCCGCGGCATGGCTTGGCCACGACGGGTTTTTCAGGCGACCAGTCCTTTCTGGCGTCTCCTACGCTGTGGATTTGTTTGGCTAAGTCCGGTCCCATGCTAGTGAGTGCGGGCGTGTCTAGGAGCGGTAGAGTTCCGTCGCAATGTCAGAGACGGTGATCAAGGCTTGACTCATTCGGGCATGGTTCACGGTGGACGAGACATGGCTTTAGAGAATGCTTCAATGGTAGTCGGCAACCACACCGGCGTTCTTGGAACTCTAGTGGTTCGATTTGGCTTGGGTTAATCATGTGTGTGTGTGCTTGTGTGTCCAAAGGCCAGAGGTGGCCTCGGTCTACGCGTTCTATGGTTGGAACGCCATGGCTGGTGAGCAAAGTCAGGGTTGGAAAGAGGGGCACGGTGGTGGCTCACCGAGGTTTGTCGAAGTGGAAGGACGCGACCTACGTTGCTTGGTATCGTGGTCTTGGCGGAGCTTGTAGTTGGTCGCACCTGTGATCGTCTAATGGCTTTGGCTCATCCGAGTGATCGGGCGACGAAGATGTAGCACTTAATCGAAGCACTTGGGAAAAAGATTCGAGGTACAAGAGATAGACACGCGTAATAGATAGATCGGCATGAAGGGAAATGGAACAAAGAAGTAGACCGGCGGCAAAGGCACGGCACAGGCATAAAAGATCATGATCATGTATAGGCAATGGATATTGATAGATCAAATAACAATGTAGATAAATGATATTGATGATCAAGGTCAACAAGTATGAAAAGAACATGGAAAAGAAAGGCAAGGGTTTTAGGCGTTGGTGGCTCACCGGCTGTTCGGGCAAGGCACGGATTAGCGGGGAGGTGCTATGAGATGGCGACCATGTACGTGTCCACGGCTTGAACAAGGAGACAGAGCACAGCGTTGCGGTAGCATGGATTCAGTGAAGATGAGGCATTGCAGTATGTGCTTATGCTTGTCATGGCCAAGACGGGGTTGAGGCTTGGCGCAGCCATGGCCTAGTGGTGGCGCCCCAGCATGGTGTAGCAGGGCAGCAAGGCCGATAAGGTCGAGGTTGCAGCTCCGGTCGTGGTTCCATGTCGAAGCAGGGGCGCGTCGTGGTCGGCTTCATGGTCGAGGACGACATCGATGGTCGTGGCCGTGGGCTCTGCTATGGCCGGTTAACGCTGTGTCGCGCCCTGTCGAAGCCCTCGCGGTGGTGAGTGGTACCATGTAGAGGAGCCCAACACGGTGCAGCTCCTGGAGATGGGTACTATAGAGACGGGGCATAGAGGCCAGCGAGGCGTGGTTGGCGTGGCTCAGTGAAGGAGAGGAAGGCGATGGTGGCTCATGGCGACGCGGTCGTGGCCGTGGCATGTCGACGCCATGGCCACGCTGGTCGTGTAGCCGCACGGCGAGCACAGGACGACATAGGCAGGGAGGATGATGGCGTCTACGACGAGAAAAGGCGAGGCTTGTCTGTCACGGCGAGGTGCTCGGCGCGGTGGAACACGTCATGGCGGATCGGCTTGGAGCAGCGACCGGCAACGAGGCCGTGGACGAGGCGTGGTGGCGGACGGAGGACGGCGAAGGGTGCCACAAGGCCTGCTACTTCCCTACGAAGTGAAGGATTGTGGCACGAAGGCCAGGCTCAGCACGAGTAACGGTGGGAAGGGAAAAGATGGGGTCCTGGGCTTTGGGTGCTCACCGAGGTCGAGGCGGACGGTGGCGATGCCGGCTCGATGCGGGAGCGGCGACGCGGCCCACGGCGAGGTCACGGCTACAGACGTGGTGGCGCGACGCTGGCTCGATGGTGGCATCGTCACAGCGTAGGCGCGCTGCTCTGAGGCGAAGCGGGCTCGGCGCCGAGGTCGCGATGGCGCTCCCGCGCGTGGGCATGACGATGACGGCATGGGTGCGGGGGGCGCGGCGTGGCTTGGCGAAGCGTGCTGGTGGTGATGCCGTGTACGCAGGCTCAGGCGACATCATAGACGGCGTCGAGGTCGGCGTTCGAGTGGCCATGGCGCTTGGCTAGGAGCGGCCACGCGGCGAGGTAGCGGTGGGCCATGGCCAGCGATGGCTAACCGGCGTGGTGATACAGCAAGGTAGGGCGGAGCAAGGAGGGAGGGAGAGGGATGGAGCGGCGGTGGCTACAGGGGGGAGCTCTAGAGCGAGCGGTGTCGGGGTACTTATAGCACGCCAGCTAGGGCTTGGCGGCCGTCTCGGCATCGTCGTCGTTGATGTGACGGCCGGGACACGCGGCACGAATCGCGCGGGCGGTGGTACGGACGTCAAGGCGGTGCCTGAACGCGCGCGCTCTGCTTTCCTTGTGGCGGCGGCGGCTGGGAGCATCTGCGGCGTTGGGAGGCCAAGGCGCTGCCCTAGGGTTGGCAAAGGCGTCGGCTGCTGGCCAGGCTGGGCCGCGGCTTGCCGGGCCAGCCGGCTGGCTGCGCCGGTTGGGCCAAGGCGGGTTGGTGCGGGGGCGACGCGGGGCAGGCTGGGCCGAGGCCGAAAGCGAGCGGGCTGGCGGGGCAAGCTGGGCCATGGCCAGAAGAGAGGAGTGGCGAGCTGGGCCACGGCTTGCTGGGCCAGAAGGAGGAGGGGGCTCGGCTGGTCATGCTTGGGCCAGATTTGGCTTTTCTATTTCCTATTTTTATTTTTCCAAATTAATCAAGGCTCCTATATTGTATATGTGTGTCGCCAACTTGTACACTTCCTAGTGGGGTCCACTAGAGGTCAACTAGGGTAGTGGGGTCCATGTCAAGGGCTGGCAATTCACGGGCATTGATTTATAAGGAAGGTCAATAGACTTTACGAATTAGATTAAGGGATTTGAATAAGGTTCAAGAGCAAAAGATGAATTGAGAGAGAGGAAAAGAGATTTATAAGATGTTCTAGAAGGGATCAAAAGGATTTGCTACGGACTTGTGCTCTCCAACACATAACACTAAACCAACAAAAGAACTCCGGCAACTCCTACAAGTAATTCTATATGCATGCAACAATTTATTTATAAATTGTTCTTAGTTTGACCTAGCATCTACATGCTTCACTCAATTGCAGGGAAAATTTTAAAAAGTTCGTATTTTTGGCTTCTCCAAAAACCTGGGTTGTTACAGCCGAGGCTCGGAGGGAGCAGTTGGTCTTGTACGTCGATTCCGATGCTACAGGGACCCAGACATGACTTTCCACGCCGCGCTGTCCTTGGAGCAGGGGTTAGGCAGCACAGTGCAGCACGGGTGTCAGTCGTGGGCACAGCGGCCGGTAACCTCTGCCCCGTCCTGTCCCGGACGGCATGGCGTCGATGTGACTCCCGTCTCGTCGGCCACTCCGCTGTATCGTGCCGTTGTTCGGCTGACATCGTGGGAGTGGTTGGACGCGTTGTTTGGATGCGATGTCCTGTCAGAGAAGTCGGTCAAGGCGGTGGTGACGGGGTCGTTGCCGAGCCGGCCTCGAGCGAGTCGGTAACTGAGTGCTCGTCCGAGGCCTCGTGGCGCGGGGCCTCGGGTGAATCGGAGAATCGGTACCTCGTCTGAGGCCTTGTGGCACGGGGCCTCGGGCGAGTCGGAGAATCGGTACCTCGTCCGAGGCCTTGCGGCGCGGGGCCTCGGGCGAATCGGAGAATCGGTACCTCGTCCGAGGCCTCGTGGTTTCGTCCTGGGCCGAGCCCGCTTCGGGTGAGCCCGGATATTGTTCGAGGTGGGCCGGGTGGTCCAGCCGGGCCTCGGATAAGGTGGGGGTTTGCCGGTGGTTGACTCTTGGCTTTGATATTTACAAGGTCTAAGCGATTTTTTCGGTTCTTAGGGGACCCCTTTTTATGGTACCCGACAACTAGCCTTTGTGGTGAGCTGAACCATGAGATAAATACCATGTCCTTGTGTTCTTGCTGTGCTCCTTGTGCTCTACTTGTGTTGGTTGAGAAACTAGGGTTTCCACTGGATCTACTTGTACAAGAGCTTCCAACCTTGAAAAGGTGGTGGAATATGACCTAACTACTGTCAGGAACACTAGTATTGCACTCGATCTACTTTTCTTTTAGTAGCATTTGAATTGTGGTTTCGAGATGCTTTGATACGCGGAAGTGCCATAATTGTACTCGAAACTTCAACACCGCGAAAGTTCCACATGCAAGTGCGGAACTGCCGCACCTGTACTACCCGCTACATTGAGTTTAAATTTTAAACAGGCCTATTCACACACACCCCCCTCTAGACTTGCCTGATCCTTTTCAATTGGTGAGTCTCGAAGTTTATTTAACAAATCATGTGTCTTCTATACTTGTTCAAGTGTTCTTATTGTTCAAGATTTACTTTTGGGTGATTCGCCCTGATCTACTTGTTCTTGTGTTTTTGGTTGTAGGTTTTGCAAGGAATCAAGTCACTACATGTCTAGCAACCTTTGGTAACAAGTAGAATCGAATATATAGGTGTAATCTTTGTCGATTTGAGATTTCACCTTACCCATATCAGAATTTCCGACCCTGGGAGGTTCGGAAATTCCGAGCTTAACCAAAAATTCCGGGCCTGCTATCTGTTGTAGGTTTTATATTTTCAGGAAAGTCTACTCGCCCTCCATCTAGACGACATCTCGGTCCTTTCAACAACACATATACTATTGATACATACAAATTGTTTAAAACCATGATATATAATTTACATAGGTTGTTACTTTAGATATATTTGTATATTTTAACTAAAATGTTTAACACGTTTATATTAATAGTATAAGTGTATAATCATAACTGCACATATAATTCCTTGATAGGAAAATTTTCAATCATCTTGTGAAGTGTGAGAGACCACTGGTGGTTATATTTTTCTAGCCTTTTAAGATTACTTTAGAGTAAAAAGTAGATCATTATAATGCTTAAGTATTAAAATTCTTTTGAGGTTAGAACTGCTACCCCATATGATATCTCACTTCAGGCTCTATCATTTATTTTAATCAACATGGTGCAGATTTCAAACGATTCTTATACCATTGTAGTATTTAAGAACGTACTATTTTAAATAGTGCAAAAAAAGACTTAGTAAAAGATACAATAAACATAAGAGTCGCAACTTAACCTGAGGTCAAAAAGTTTGTAGCAGTCAATAAGAATAAAATTTGAAAAATTACAAATTTGATTCATAACTTCATAAGATATATGATGCAACAAGAGCCATCATAGTTAATGTTAAGGTTTCAACCTAATTGCATACTTAAAATATATAAAAATGTCATGCAAAAGGAGAATCTAAATATGGATAAAAAAAGCTTATGGATCAGTCGATCCCTTCAAAAAAAAGGTAATTAAAAGTTTGTGATAACTAGATATAGTCTACATTTTGTTGTGTTGGAAAATAAACAAAAAGGAATAACATACATATTTTTTTGCAAGAAAATAATATACAATTTACTATAAGTAAAAAAAAATTATTAGTCAGATGTATTAAACAGTCTTAAATTTTAGCTTGTATGAGAACACGGATGATAGATTAGTATGTAATAATCAAAAGTAAAATAGTGTGACATCACACATGTCTTTTACTAGCACGCTATTAAACAATCGAAAGTAAACTAGGCCTTGTTTAGTTGGCAAAATTTTTGGGAAATGGTACTATAGTATTTTTATTGTTATTTGGTAATTAGTGTCTAATCATAGTCTAATTAGGCTTAAAAGATTCGTCTCGTGAATTTCGTCTAAACTGTGTAATTAGCTTTATTTTTTATTTTTATTTAATGCTTCATGCATGCGTCTAAAGATTCGATGTGACAGGGAATTTTGAAAAATTTTGCAAAATTTTGGAAACTAAACACTACCCTAATGTACTCCTATATATGTCTATCGATATATATAATAATCAAAAGTAACACGCTACAGAGTTGCAACCACTGATCTTCGGTCTTCGTTATGCACTGCAACTAACTAGCACACGCAAAAAATACAGCTTGCAAGCACGTAACAAGTTCAGAAAAGTCCTCCCTTCATGTTATTTTAGCCCTTGAGTTTCAAGGATTGTTACATCCTGTTTATATAGATTACTTCCGGCCGTCCTAAAAAATACTACAAATCTAGGATTGATTCGAATCTAAATATCTTAATGGCTAATAAGTTTATAAAAATCAAATATTTATATAATAAAAATATATTTGATAATGAATCTAATAATATATATTTAATGTGATAAATTTTAGTATCTTATATAAATTTAGTTAAACTTAAGCGTATTCAAGAGTGAATGTAATTCTGCATTCTTATCTTTATTTTCTTTAACTTTATATTTACTTCAAAACATTGTACGCGACAGTATACATGTCGACATGTGCATATATGCTCACTGTTATGAATACATACACGTACTCTAGGCCCAATCTATATAAACACATTTCACTCAAAAAAATCTATATAAACACATAAAAAATACACATCTTGGTATTGAGAATCACCATAAACATGGTTTCGCTGAAATATGACTTATGTTGATTTTTTATGAGAGAAAAACATTGTTCGTTCGATGAAAAATACCGTTGATAGAGTCAATACCTTTCCATACTAATTAAATGCACAACAGGTCCATCGACAAATATATATTTTACTCCATGCGTGGACTCAAAACAAAATGCGGCAAGGAATAATGGATGATGAACCAACAGCTAGCACCACGAACCACATGTATCTGGAGGCTACCTGTCAGATCTGCATGACGGACATGTAGCAGCGTGCTACGGAGTACGTAGCATGCACAGATGTCGACGTGACATGCTCGTTATTAACTCTCCAACTCCCACCAACAACAAAATCAAAGGCAAAAAAACGCACGTGGTTCCATTGAAATCACGCTTATTTAAAAATCTACCATCAGCACCAGTATAGCTCTCTACAATAGACGTCAATGCCCAGCAACGTACCTACTACCTACCCACGTTCCATTCTACCGGGTTGCTATGTACTATTCTCTCCGTCACGGAAGGAACACAATCCATGATTTAGTAGGTTAAGTTCGATCAATTATAAATAAAAAAATTCAATATTTATGATATCAAATAAATATTATTAAATTAATTATGAAATGTATTTTTATAATAAATTATTTTGGAGCCGTAAATATGAATAGTATTTACTAAAAATTTAGTTAAATATGAATTGTTTTTTATGACATGCAACCCGTAATTGCATTATTTCATATGGAGTACTACTACGTATGCTACGGTACGTACGTGTTCCCTTCAGCATGCTGTACGTAATTGCAAAACGCTCTGTGATTTGACAACACACGCATTTGGCAGGACGTGGCAGTGCCCACAAGGCCACAACAGTGACTTGAAAAAAGAACTAAATCTGTCTGTCTGTACATAACACTTGGAATATACTAGGGCTCATATTATTGGATTCCATGTCTAAAGTTTATCCACTAAACTCTAGATCATTTTAGAGGCTCCAAACAAGTGGTCTAAAAAGTTGTCCAAAGCTTAACTAATTTTATAGAAAATTTAGACCACACAGGTGAACTAAAGTGGTCTAAATAAAGTTTAGGTTCTCAACTTTAGCCAACTAATGTTTAGATCGGAGGATCCAAACGGCTCCTTAGTGTTAAATCGCAGGTAAACAGAGGTTACGTTTCCTGTAATAAGTAAGCACGTAGAAACAAGGCTCAGGCCCCAAAAACCTGTGTTGTTGTGTCGTAGTGTCCCATGCATGGACCATGGTCAATCGGCATTCTCCCCGCATTGCTACAACTGTTCCCTTGCCCGCAGGGAAGAGTGACGGAGCAGCTTCTGTCCTCTTTCCACGTCTCCCTACACCTCATCGCCTCATCATAAAACCCCCTCGCTCCCGCGATCTCAGCTCTCACCTCACCACACCACGCCACTCTCGCCTCCTCCTCGCACAGTCACTCTCCTCCCGGCACCAGGCAGCAGCTCCCTGCTGCCAACCAACTACACCAACACAAATACACCCCCCACGACAGCAGGAGGAAGCTAAGGGACGAGCCGAGGATCGATCCATGGCCATGGACGACTCGTCCTCCGGCTCCTCCGAGCCCACCTCCTCGTCCTCCGTGGAGGCTCCCGCGTCCCCGACCGCGTCGTCCTCCGACTCCGCCTCCGCCGCAGGCAGCAGCAGCAAGAAGCGGCGGCGCACCAAGGACGGGCACCACCCGACGTACCGCGGCGTGCGCATGCGGGCCTGGGGCAAGTGGGTGTCGGAGATCCGGGAGCCGCGCAAGAAGTCGCGCATCTGGCTCGGTACCTTCGCCACCGCCGAGATGGCGGCGCGCGCCCACGACGTGGCCGCGCTGGCGATCAAGGGCCGCGCCGCGCACCTCAACTTCCCGGAGCTCGCGAGCGAGCTCCCGCGCCCGGCCACCGCCGCGCCCAAGGACATCCAGGCCGCCGCCGCGCTCGCCGCGGCCGCGGACTTCCCGGCGCCCGCCAATGCGGTGGCCTCCGACGACGACGGCCCGGACGCCAGCGCCGCCTCCGACGACGCCTCCGCCTCGCCGCCGCTGCCAGCGCTGGACAACCCCGACGACGCGCTGTTCGACCTCCCCGACCTCCTCCTCGACCTCAGACACGGGGCCTCGTCGTGCCAGCTCTCGAGCGCGCCGTCGTGGTACGACGACATGTGCTTCTCCGGCGCCGCCGCCGCCGCCGCCTTCCGCCTGGAGGAGCCGCCGCTGCTGTGGGAGTACTGAGTCCAATAAAAATAGAATATTTTGCTCAGTCGTCGACGAGAATCAAGTTAAACCACGCGGCTTCGAGCTGCTTCGTTCGTGTGTGTGGCTATGGACTGTAATTGCTTCAGTGGACCAGGAAGTCAGGAACTATGGATGTAAACCATGCAGCGCTGGACCAGCAGAAATGGAACCTAATTAGAGCCATTTCTCCTTTGCGTCTGCTCCTCCAGATTTAGAAAGCAAACCATGTATAAAAAACCAATTCATCCCCGGCCCGTTCCTTACACTCCTCCAGTGTCCAGTCTGTCTTTGCTTGGATTGTGGGGCAAGAATATGGTATGGTGCACGACTAACCGCGCATCTAGCTCCTTTCCTTTCATTCATTCTCCGTTGCTCAATGGGGTGTTATATATATAATAATAAATAAATCTTTTAATTAGTAGTAGCAAGTAGCAGGCACTAGTGCTATTTAAATGTGATCTAGCCCGATTTGGACTAATGCCCTCACGAAACGCTTTGGCGAAAGATGCACGCACATTTTAAATTACGGCCGGATTCGTCCACCGATCATCTCCAACCCAGCACGAAATGAAAAGCGCGCGCACCCCACCCATCGTCAATCAAAGAAGTGAATGAAGAAAGAAATTCACCCGACGTCCCGACCCGGCGGCCAGCAGGAGGAACCTGTCCTGTCCTGTGGCCTTTTCACGTAACAACGACGGTCGCATGCAGCCTGCAGTAACCGCGAACCAAAAGCCGTGGCATGGCGACCGGCCGGAGCTAGGCTGGGCGCGCGGCGCGATCGAGAGCGACGGCGACTGCGCGGAAAGCGGCGTGCATGAATCCCGGCAGAGCTAGCGCCGGGCTGCTGTAAGACGAGAAGGAAAGCGGTGGCAGCAGTGCCGGGGCCGTATCCGCGTGTCGCCATCGTACGCCTTGGCCGGCTCCACCGATCGCGCCCGCGCGTGCGTGCTCTCGCCTCTCGCTCGCTTGCCCTGTCGTTCATACGCACACGGTGCGGCGTACGCGCGCGCGGCACCGCTCGATCGGCGGTGGCGCCTTGGACGTTTTCGTCGACGCTAGCGAGCCTGGCTGACGCAGACGGCGGTCAGGCCATAGATGCACGCACGGCGCCAACGGAGCCGGGGCGAGGAGAGGAGAGGACAGCGGAGTGGTTGCGCCCGCATAAATGGCACGGTTTCCTGGCCGGGCCGGGGGGACGGGCGTCGCCGATCGTACCGCGAGGATAAGGCGAGATCTCGAGGGCGTGCCTCCCGTCCGTCCGTCCTCTCTGTTCGTCGTCGTCGTCGCCCTCAGCTTGCTTTATCTGCCCTGAGCGACGAGTTAATGCCACTGCTGCTGAGTGCTGACCTGACCATACCATACTGCTCCTTTGGGCCTTCGTGGAGGACGGTTCGTGCTGGCACGCACGACAACCATGCACGACGACACAGCAGCAGGCTTGCATTGTGGCGATCGTGGTGTGGCTGTACACGAGCGCGAGAGGTGGCCGCACGAGTGGACCGCCACGGATGTGAACACGGGTGGTGGCTGGCCGTGAGGCCTGCCGGGGTTCTGCTGTACGGCACTGCTGGCGAGTCGTCGTTGTTTTCCGTGCACGAGATCTTTGACATGGCGCACACTTGTGGGCATGCTTCTTGCTGGTCGCCATTTCATCTTTTTTTTACGGACATTTCATATACACACACACACACACACACACACACACACACACACACACACACACACGAGTACTATACTGTTCAATTCATTATCCGTGTTCCGGGATAGGGGATCCTTGTTTTACGGGTTAGCTCTGTGCATTTCCTGCAAGAATTCGGGTTCCAGGTCGTGTAGAGTATTATCCATCCGTCATGCACACATGCGACAGCAACGGAGACGTACGGGAGACCAGTTCAGATGGTGCTGTGGATGGATGTATCCTTATAGCAACTCGTACTAGGAGCGGCAATGTTTTGGTGCTTTGGTTAGACTTAACTTGTCCTGTTGAACAATGTTATTTACAATCCACGTACAACTATACCTCTGCTACACTTAAACAATATGTATGCAAGTTTCAACTACATGAAAACATAGATCTCATACGATTACAATCTAAATATTTTAATAAATGAATTTATAATAATAACGTGTATACGGGTGGGCCCATAGGCTAGAGGTGTTTCGCTTCTTAATCGGTAATAATGACTGCAGTAAAATGTTAATTGGTGAATTACTGCAAGTACCATTTGTCAAGTACACTTGTATTGGCGTCGTCTTCTCTGTACTGTCGAGTACCGTCTAATAAAATCCAAAACATATTTATGTTTGCACATGATCATGCCTGAAATAGTACTACTATGCTAGTACCATGATTAGGGTATATATCGATCGGTGGCGCTGGTACCTGTGTACCATAAAATTTCGATATCGAATCTAAGTACTTCTTGGAACCACTTGGGCATGTTTTTAAATCCCTTGTACGTGGGGGTATTTTTTCTCTCGAATATATAAAAGCTTTGCGTATCATTGTATTAAGTAGAAGAGTTTAGATAAATATACAACGCGCTTTTATCGAGCGCCAAAGGAAGTCAACCTAACACAGCCGTAGCTAGACCATCCTAGCAAGATACCTCTAAATTTGATATTACATTAAAAGAAAAACTACCAATACCGACACAACGGCGCGACCTAGGAGGTGGCCTTGCATTCTCGCGGCTGCCTGGACCGATCAGCCGGGAAGAGGTCGTCCAGCGCTTCGGCTTCGAACGCAGTCAGATCGTCGTCGAAGAGCCTGTCATAGGCCTCCAGCTCCGACACAGATGGAGTTGATGGACCCTTGGTGAAGCACATACGCTGCATGATCAACACCTCACCTCGCTTAGAAGCATGTACTCGAGAGAGGGGTTGAGCCGCCAACTGCCTGCTCCGCCATGGCATCACTGGCTTAGCAGGCGGCTGCTTTGGAGGCTCACGAATTAGTGGAGAGCCCCTCTTACATGTCACTTCGTTCATGAAGTTATCGAGGCGGCGTTTGGCGGAGTCGTTGTTGTCCTCGGTTGGGTGGGCATCCACCGACGGCGAACTGGGAGGGCCAGCATCCACCGTGAGGTTTGGTGAATCCACTGCCCAGTGAATGGGGGCGCGGAGGTGATGTCCGCAACGCACAGGAGACAACTACCGCTGGGTCCTCATCCTCCAGCTGGGGGGGGGGGGGCGTCACTGCCGGGGCCTCCTCTTGAAGTTGGGGGGCCACCGGAGGTGACGACAGGCACTCAAGAGAAGGCCACGCGACGATCCGACTGCTAGCGAGCGAGGCTGCGAACTCCTCCAACATCGGGTCCTCCGTGATGTCGCGACCATGCGTGGCGTCCGGGTACAATGTCAGCGTCAACGGGTCAGGCTGGACGATGTCCGTCTCACTAGATAGCTCACCATGCTCAGGTTGAGCTTCAGCAGCAACTGAGGTGGAGGCCAGAGGTGTCTGTGCGGCCCCTGCCAACCACCCGTGATGCCTCCGTCTTCGGCACCGCCTCCGCCTCCGACGCCGACGACCACCGGTGGTAGGAACGTCGTTGTCCAGCTTAACCCCACCAGAGTCTTGCGAGCCACCGTGGTCCGCCGGCCCAGCGGAGCCGGTGTTACGTGGGGGTATTGAGAGTTTACGATCGCTAATCAAGTGGTCGCTCTGGTTTGACAGGACAACTCATCCATGTACGACAATATTGCATCGTTTATTTGTCTGTGCTATAATACTACGCCTTCGAGAACGAAGGGACGCAGCAGCTAGCATCTTAGGCGCACCGATTATTTATTTATTTATTATCTATCGAGAAGAGACGAGAGCAGATCTTCTTTCGTTCATATCATGGCTGATTCTTGTCTCATGTCTCAAGATCTACTACTACTAGCTATAGAACGCTAGGAGCAAGCAACGCAGCAACGCACAGAGATTTCGGAATGTACCTGCGCTGCGCGTCCAAGAAACACGACGCATGGTCTACGTACTACGGTCCTTGCACCTACCGTGCGGCGGTGCGGTGGGCCTCCCTGAAATGGGGCCGTCGGGGCGGTCCTACTGGCGGCCCATGAGGTAGCGACCTACGCGAAGCTACGCTACGCCCACCACACACATGCAAAGCCAAAGCCAAAGCCAAAGCCCGCACAGTATCCATTTTTAGCGCTCTCTTCGGCTCTCCTGCTCCGTGCTCCGTTCCAATGCCTGGGACCATGCTGTCGTGTCGCTTCGCGGCTGGTTAGTGCTTACGAGTACTCCCCTAATGCCGGATGAAGCTGGAGGCCTGGAGCCAGGTTCGGGGTGGAAAATGTGGAATCCAACAAATACAGGACGTGTTGCTCAGAAAAAAACAAACAAATACAGGACGTGTCTATTCTTTATCATTCATGAGATTAAAATGGACGAATGCGCTGGGACAGAACAATAATACGAGTAGGGCAGTAGGACCAGCACTGGCACTAGCTGCCAAGGCGAGGCCAGCCTCCTGCAAGGGGGGGCTTGGACACACCCAGAAATGGCCAAAAGGCCCCAGGGGCCAGGGCTCACATCATACGGCTGGCGGCCGTAGGCCCGTAGCGTCTGCCATTATGATGCGCTGGAGTAGGTGGGCATGCTTCGACTTCAACTTCAATAGCGGCGCCAGGGCGCCAGTAGGGATGAAAAAGAATCGGACGACCGATATCATTGGTATCATATTTGTTTTCGTATTTACGTCCAAATTTAGATTTAAATACAGATAGTGTCAATCATGTCGAATATGATACGACTAGATATTAACATAATAAATATGCGATTTGAGTATTTGAATATGAATACGGTATCGGATATTGAATATACGAACTTGGATACGGACAAATTTGAATCCTTATAAACGAATTCGGTCTCGAATACGATCAGAAAATATGCTTAATGTTTCCACCCGCCGCCAGTGAGGCAGCACGCGCGCCACCTGCAGTGGCGGAGGGTGAGGTGAAATTGAGGGGGGCATTTCAGTATTGCACGACACAAATGGTTATTAAAAGAAACTTCACAATTGTTATGTTTTGCAGGGCTAAATAAAACTCAGGCCTTGTTTAGTTTCAAAAAGTTTTCCTAAAAAGTGCTACAGTAGCTATCACATCGAATCTTGCGATACGTGTATGGAGCATTAAATATAAATGAAAAAAATTAATTGCATAGTTTGGTTGGAAATCGCGAGACGAACGTTTTGAGCCTAATTAGTCCATGATTGAACACTAATTACCAAATAAAAACGAAAATGCTACAATAGCCAAATTTCCAAATTTCACCCCACTAAACAAGGCCTCAGCATGGCTATTGGTGAACACTTCCTAGGCCGGTGCACATGTGTGAGTGTGAGAGTGGGAGTACTTTGGAAAATGATACTACTACTAGTATGATTATACAGGCTGCGCTCATACAGAGTTTGAAATGAGCTAAACATGATTATCAGTATGTAGTTATCAAATTGTACTACCACACTTTGTGTCTCATATTCTATTAATGTCGGAGCACAGAGGGTGTAGCAGCAACATACTAAATTTAAGACTAATCAATAGGGGTTGATGCGGGCAGATAGTGCATCTGGTGTGCTTGCATGCATGCACGGTGACATGCAGAGTGCAACAACCAAACAAGATTTAACTCAGTCGAAACTGTCGCAGACAAAGGGGGGCCTGGAGCCCAGTTTGACCTGGCTCCGCCCGTGGCCACCTGTGCTGTGCTGCGCCTGCGCCCGCCCGGCCGTCCTGCACGGTACGGCCGGTCCGCCAGTGATGCGCGTTTCGATCTGCGTGGAGGAGTTACAGAGGCTGTTCGGCTGGCCGGCCAGCCCACTCACGAAATTACTGTTCACGTTTCTCTCACAATAATTAATCGGAATAGTATTTTAGTTTATTTTTCATAACGGTACCTGCCACGCCACGGTCAAATTGGTTATTGGTCCTGCCTGCCTGCCTGTGTCTAATGTGAAAAAGGCAGTCGATGCCGCTGCCACTGGGCAGACCAGGTGTGCAGCCAGCAAGGACCAGCAAGGGGCCAGGGGTGATTTTTTTTTTAATTTTAACACTTTTTAAAAATTATTTTAAATCTAACATTTTTTATTTTTTTTAAACTAACACTTTTGGTCACGCCTATTGCCATGGTGCAGCCAAATACCTGTGTCGCGCCATGCATGGTGACGCGGCAGCGGGCTGACGTGCCGACCACTGGAATCGCAACCGGTGACGTAGCAGGGTTCTGCCGCGCCACCGATCTTGGCGCGGCAGTGCCGCGCCCTGATCCGTGGCGCGGCAGAGCCGGATAAAACCAACGCCGCGGCCCACGTCCGCCAGTGCCCGAGCAGTCGTCGTTGCCCGAGCAGCGCAGCAAGGCCGCCTGGCCGCGTCCACCCGTGCCAACCAGCCCGCCGTGTCCGCCCACGCCAGCCCGCCGCCGAGCACGCTCGGTGCGGCCGGCGCGCCCGCACGTCGGCGCGCCACCCCCTCCGGCCACGCACGGCGGCTGCCCGCCGAGGCCTGCGCCTCTCGGTCCGGTCTAGCGCGCTACAATGAGGTACTCCCCTAATGTAGTTAGTATAGTTAATAAAATTAGTAAAATTATTAAAGTATAGTTAGTAAAATTAGTTAGTTTAGTTAGTATAGGTAATATAGTAAGTTAGTATAGGTAGTAAAGTTAGGTAGTTTAGTTAGTATAGTTATTGAGTCTAGTTATACATTGGATTTAGTCTAATTAGTTGTTGTAGTTAGCCTTGTATAGATGTTAATATTAGATTAGTTAGTATAGTTATAGTTAGAATATGTATTAATATTACTACCTATAGTTATAGTTAGACGATTTTGATGACTTGATGAAGTTTATTGAAATGCTTTTGCAGATGGATTGTTGTGTTAGAGTTTTGTACGGAGAAAGTGTTAGGAGAGAAGATGGTATGTTTGACGATATGGAAGAAGAATTGGAATGATTTGATGAACCTCCTAGCTTCAACGACCTCTGTGTCCGTTTGAATGCAAAGTTTGGCGGTGATTTCATACTGAAGAGGATGTTTGATACTGGGAAGACTAGGGCACACTATGTCCTCATGCCCTTGCGCGACCCTGCTCACTGGTCCCGCTACGCTAGGGTTCTCCAAGGTTCCAATGTGCCCATGACTGAGGTGGTGGTGGAGAATGGATACATGATGCATGATGGTCAGGACGACCCGTCCATTTATGGTTTTGGAGGCAATGAACAAGAATTAGGGGTCGAAGGGGAAGCAACTCAGGATAACATGGATTTGGACGGTCAGTTGACGCAGGAGTAGTTTCATTCAACTATAGTAGGTTGTATAAGCAATGACTTCGATGTGAATGAGTTCGAACAGGAAGAGGAGGAATAGGAGGAGGAGGACAGGATCGGTGATGTAGTTAGCAGTGATTCAGACGATTCTGATGATGACCAAAGAGGTATAGATGCTATGCCAACACCAACTGATGCCATGCCAGTACCGGTTCATACTATGCCATTACCAGTACCAACTGAGGTTTTGCATGGTGTCCAGACTCAGGGTAGACTAGTCATAGATTTGGCTGCAAATGATACTCCATATGATTCATGGGCCAGAATTAGCGAAGCGCAGCAGTATGTTCCACCACCACCTTACACAGCGACTGAGCTTGAGCGACTAAAGTCCAAGAATGTACCTTTTATGAGCGTTCCAAACTATAGGGATGTCAGCATGACGGATATGACAGTTTGTGACATCGGTCTCCAGATGTGTAGGATTTTATTGTATGACCATGAGAAAGAAACTCTTAGAAAGGAGATGATATTCAACACAATGTTAGAGATAAAACTCTTCCTTCAGGACTATGCTGTGTACCACCATAGGCCGTACACCATCACTCATTCGGACCAGGAGTTGAGGTACCACGTGATATGTAAAAATGGTTGTATGTGGAGGTTAAATACACGAAAGAGACAGAGTGATGGCAAGTGGATGATAACTAAAGTTGTTGAACCCCACACTTGCCAAGACAATAGGGGTAAGGAAAATCATCAGCAGCTCATTGTACGTTACCTTGTCTGTCGTATATTGGGGCTCGTTGATGACAATAACGATATCTCGGTGTCTTCTTTACAACAGTCCATATCTGGATTCGTTAAGTACGATGTGACGCACGGAAAGACTTAGCGTGCTAAGCAAATTGCTCTGGCGATTCGATGGGGTAGTCGGGAGGAAGCGTACAACAGGGTGCCTCGCATCTTATGTGCAATGCATTACTACAACCCTGGCTTGAAATGGTTTGTGGACACCAGAGGGATGTGTTTTCGGGACCCATTGAGGTATGTCCTCTATCGTGTGTTCTGGTCGTTCACGCAAACAGAACATGCATTCCAGTTTTGTCGTCCAGTCGTACTTGTTGATGGTACTTTCCTGACAGGAAAGTACAGGGATACGTTGATGATGGCTGCTGCTGTTGATCCTGAGGATCAGATAGTACCCATGGCTTTTGCTTTGACAGAGAGAGAGAACAATGAATCGTGGTCATGGTTTATGCGGCTTCTACGTGTGCAAGTGTTTGGCCCAACTCGCACTATATGTTTGATCTCGAACTTCTTAATGCTGCAGCTGAGCATATAGATGGGTTTCCGCCTCTAGTACATAGATGGTGCATGAGACACTTTGCCGCTAATTTATGGCGACGTCAGCAAAAGCAGGAAGTATGTGACAAGGTAAAGGCTCTATGTTGTGTACGTATAGAGCACCAGTTCAAGGAGACAAAGAGAAAACTAGACAAGATGGTAAATGCAACGGAAAAGGCCTGGTTAGAGGCGCAGATGAAACAAAAGGCTCAGTGGGCGTTAACATATGATGAGGGGGGTTTTATGTATGACATCATGACCACTAACTGCTCAGAGTCCTTCAACCGTGCATTCACCGGAGTTCGATCGTTGCCTGTGTCTAGAATTATTGAGTTCTCCTTTCATAAGTGCAACGAATATTTTGTGAAGAGGTGAGAACTTGCGTAGAGGAATATAGCTGAGCAAGGGCGTTTTTGGAAAGGCCAAAACGGAACATTTAAAGGAGGCCGAGGAATTAGCCAAGCAGCACACCACCGAGCCGTATGAACCCCGCCGCCATATCTTTAGTGTACGGGGCAAGGGTAGCACAAGCTTGGACGGCGAACGTTATGGTAGATGAAACTACCTAGTTGATCTTGAAAAGGTAGAGTGCAGTTACAACGTCTCTCAGATCATGCATGCCCCTTGCTCTCATATGATCACGGCCTATAGGGTTCGCGGGTACAACTATGAGAATCTACCATATATGTCACCCTTCTATCTCCGTTCGAACACCGTTAGTATTTGGGAGATGAGCTTTAAGCCATACCTTGACCCGACACAGTGACCATCTTATAATGGTTATGACTACGTGCCGTATCCGGATCTAGTGAAGGTAGGGAAGGATAGGAGGAAGAAGAAGCGACTCAAGGGGGACATGGACGCTATGAGAGGGTACGGCGAAGACATGTACGGCGGGGAAGACTTCAACGAGACCCGTGGTAGGAATCTTTGCTCTATTTGCAAACGATCTGGTCACAAGGCTAGCAGGCATAGAAGACGAGGGCAGCAGGTGATTTCATATTGTGTTCGTATTGTATAACAAGTAGTTCAAATTTTGTAATGCTACATAATATTAATCTGAATATTGTTAATTTGAATACTCTAACCCTTTGTTTATCAATTTGTAACAGGATGACCCCTCCCACGCCGCACCAGCTGTACCCCTTCTTGAGGTGGAGTACAATGACCCCCTTCTTCCACCGGACGACGAGGTTTCAAAGAGGCGTTCGAGGGATCCTTACATTCCTGGGACTTAGTTTATTACGTCGAACAAATATTGTCGTCGAAAACTTGCAGACTCATAAACCAATGAAAATGTTATATGGCAACTTGTTGGCCATTTATTTGCTTCATATTCGTTTCAACTTGCGCACGGTGAAGGCAGCACTTGAAGTTTATTATAGCACCAACAACAACTCAATTGAGGCTGGCCGTTGTCTGGCCGCGTCACTGCCGCGCTGTGGTATATGGCGCGGCACTGACGTGCCGTGGACTATGGCGCGGTAGAGCCTAGGCTATGGTGCGGCTGAACCAGTGAGCTACAGTGCTGTATTCGAGATAATTTAACGCGATTATGTTCGTTTTAGAAATTCTCAACGCATGATACAAACAGATATGATCACTTAAGATCGATCATGGGTAATTCGAGTACATGATACATGGGTACAATACATCGGTAGTTCAAATGGAATATAAGACAACACAATGGAATTTCTACTACATAGCTACATTGATCATTAATAAAGCATGGAACTAACAGACGGCGTAATAAAAAACCCTCAGTCAGAAACATACTGAGTAAGCAACTCGTCGTCCGAGTACCAATCCTCAACCACAACCCTATTATTGTGGCTAGGCTCACCTGCATTGCCCTGATCTGCCTTTCGCCTATAGTAAGCGGCCTTCGCTTCATCTGTAGCCTCTGCGGCCTGAGTGAAGAACGCGTCGTCATCCTCCTCCGCCTACAAGCCCGCCTCTGCTAGAGCGATGAGCTCGCTTAGTCTGACAGTGTCGTCCTCAGCCTCGTCCGCTTGCAAGCCTGCCTCTGCTAGAGCGATGAGCTCGCTCAGTCTAACAATGTCGTCTTCAGCTTCCTCCGCCTATAAGCCCGTCTCTGCTAGAGCGATGAGCTCGCTGAGTCTGACAGTGTCGTCCTCATCCTCATCCCCTCATTAGACAACACAATCGGTGATTCAATGGTGCGACCAGCTCACTTTCTGTGCTCATCTAACTTATTTTCCTTGTACCTTGCACGAGCCACCTCTATAACATGTTCCTCGCAGCATCCAATCTCTTCATGTATAAAATGCAATCAGTTAGCAACATGATTATATTACATTTAAAATCAGGCAACGGAAAAAAGGCTTTCGAACACTCACTGGCACATAATGCAACAATATGCTCGTTCAAGACCTGCATCTGTACTCTTGCCTCCTTCCTTGCCCTCTCCTCCTCTAACATCATCCGTCTCTCTAATTCCTATTTGTCAAGCCCAACGTCAATCGAGTTACAAATACCGTATTGTCTAGCAAATTCACGCATCTTGTATTTGTGATGCTTAACGAAAAGGTTGACGTAGTCAGATCCATATCCCCTCTTCCGTGCAATTACTTGCTTCCATTTCAGTTTATCCAAGAACTTAGCTTGACCATCATAACATTCCCACCTGTATTTCCTAGTGCTCCGTTCAAACGAAAAATTATATCATATATGTCTTAGCAAAAGAAACAAAATACGATTTCATGGTTACCATAAAAATAACCAACCTCATCATAGTCAATCATATGGCAGCAATAATAGCCTATTTCAAGCTCCGAAGGGACTAGACCGTAGTTAGATTTAACACCACATTCGCACTTGACTGGCGGTGCTTTGTAAATTAACATTTCTTTCTTCTTTTGCTTTGCCTTTGGAGGTTCTTCGGGCCATTTGTACTTAGGACCATACAACCATTCCTTGAAACGACACTTCGCCATTGAATACACTTAAATAACGTGACATTAGTACATGACACATATAGCTCAACATTTCAACACATACACTTTGCACTTACTTCATGCTTGTTTGGACACACAAACACCAACGTATTGTCAGGGTTTATCATGGCTTGGTCTCTGCAATGGCACAGAGGAGGTTCCTCGAGTCGTCTAACTGTGGCTAAGTGCTTCTCCTTAGCCGTCATTAGAGGGGGTTAGGGGGAGGTGGAACCCACCGCTCGAAGTGCTCACGTGGATGTCGTCCTCTCCACCAATCGTCGAAAAGAAGGTACCTGGGGTCAAACTTGTCTGCACCGTCGATCCACTGAAAGAAAAAACACCTCTCATGGGCCTACACAACAAAAATTCAACAAAATATTAGTAACCTAATAATACAAATGAAAAAAAAATATACGAAAACAATTACTAACATTAAAACGACTGCACGTGTAGAAGCAACGAGCCGCTGCGTTCGGATGTCTCGATTGAAACACGTCGGCCGGACGACCACAGTCATAGTTAGGGACATGGAGTTCAGGGGGGACGGGGGCATCTTTGCTAGACTAGTCGGGGTACAATTCTCTAGGACGGCTCCGTTTTCGCCATAACTGCTCCCGAAACATGTCTTCCATCTAATAAAACGGTTTAAATTAAACATCAATCAAAACAACGTAAACTAATGTAAAATATAATTATTTGCAATGCAACTAAAATAATATAACCAACACTTATAGCAACAAAAATATAATGGTAAACATACTTCTAACTAAATAATTAACCTTAACATTGACAAAATCAAACTAATATCTTCCTTCAAACCGTAGCCCATAGTTTTTAAATATAATTTTTCTCCTAACCTTAACTCCCATTCATAATATCCTATCCACCATTCAAACGAAAATAAAATATACGTCATTACCTTGAACGAGGACGAGGAGGGAGGGAGGCGACCGGGGAATGGATGGGAAGGGAGGGAGGCGGCAACAGAGGGCCGGACGGAGGGCGGGCTGTCGGCGTTCGTGGCGCGGCGGCCGGCGTGCTCGGCGGCGGGCTGGCGCGGGCGAACACGGGCGCGATGGCCAGGCGGCCTTGCTGCTGGGGCAGCGGGACGAATCAGGCGACGAGGGTTTTATTCGGCTCTGCCGGGCCACGGATCAGGGCGCGGCACTGTCGCGCCAAGATCAGTGGCGCGGCAGAGCCCAGCCACGTCACCGGTCGCGATTCCAGTCGTCGCCACGCCAGTCCATTGCCGCGCCACCATGCATGACGCGGCACATGCATTTGGCCGCGCCAGGGCAATAGGCGCGGTAAAAAGTGTTAGTTTTAAAAAAAACCGAGAGTGTTACATTTAAAATTAGTTTTTAAAAAAGTGTTAAATTTTTTTAAAAAAATCCCAGGGGCTGTGCGGAAGGCAGCAGCTGCATGCAAGGCCGCAACACGGTATGCGGGCGGGTGCCCCCGCACGCGTGCGCACGGGCAGGAACGGATGAACGGCACCTCACGGCAAAACGGCGGCCGCTGTGAAAGTGCAAGTAAAAATCCCTTGCCGCTGCCGCTGCCACTGCCACGGTCGTATCGGGGGCCGAGATGGAGCGGAGCGGCCATCGGGGGGCCGGCCAGTGGTTGGTTGTCTCGCCTGCGGCCGGGCGAATCAGGGCGCGTTTAGTTGCACCAACTTTGGAGGTGCAAACTTTGCACAGTAAAAGATTCTTCACTGTAGCATTTTGTTTGTATTTGTAAATTATTGTCAAAAAATTGACTAATTAGGCTCAAAAGATTCGTCTCGCAAAGTACAACCAAACTGTGCAATTAGTTTTTTATTTCGTCAACATTTAGTACTCCATGCATGTACCGCAAATTTGATGTGACGGGGAATCTTCTTTTTACATAGTACTAAAGTTTGAATTTTGGGATAACTGAACAAGGGTCAGGACAGAATTCTCCCCTGCAACAGTAGCCCTCGTGCCAGTGCATGGCCACGTAGAACAAAGAAGATAGTACACTAGTCTTGCTGTGGCAAAGTATAGTAAGGGAGGGGACGTCGTCGAGGAGGATACGGCCGGCGCGCGGTAGCCTACGGTGGTAGGTGACACGTCCGCGTCACGCTCGCTATCACATGAGTGAACTCCTTTGTCATCCCACGTAGACCGTCCCCGGTGCTCTCATCGGCAAACCCCCCGAAAAAACGATATGCATGTGTACGATACGCCCCGACCGGTCGTCGTCGTCGTCGTACGGCGACACGAGCGGAGCGACCAACCGCCCACGGGGTCGATCGACGCATCGTTGCCGTCGATTCCTGTAGCACGAAAGTCACGCGCGCCAGGCGCCTATGCCATGCCCATGCATAATCAGTGATGCGACGTAACGGTCGTGTTCGTTTCTTTTATAATCCGTTCTTTTCAGTTTGTTTTTTTAACTAAAATAATATTTTTCTCTTACGATAAATTAATCGGAACAGTGTTTCAGCTTATTCTTTCAGCGAAGCGAACAGGGCCAACATGATGCTGATGCCCATTGCCCTTTGCCCACATGTGAGGTCACGAAAGATGCATGCAAGGCACCTCTCGATTCAGTCCATATCACGTAAAACGTTTTGCCAAGTTTTTTACGGACTCGTTGCTAGCATTATTCATTTCCCGTCGCGTGCAGCATGCCTTCGCACACGCATGCACTCCTCCTTTTCCACCAGACCACCAGAGCCTCTAAATCTATTCGACAAGACTAGCAGTCTAGCATAGCATACTAGCAACACACTTTTAATTTCTTTGGAGGAGATAAGCTAGGTAGCTAGCGCTAGAGGGCTTGCACTATTGCGTAGTGGTAGGAGGATAAGGATGGCACTGATTTTATACTCAATAGATATCACCCAAACCGGTGTCCCATCCGTCCTAAAATAAATGCATGTTTCGCTTCTCAAGGAATTAAATATTTTAAATTTTAACTAAATGTTTTTAAAAATCTATTAATATGATATATAATAAGTATCATTAGATTGAGAATGAAATATATTTTTATAACAGGCTTATTTGGAGATACAAATATTGATACTATTTTTTATATTTTTAGTCAAACTTATAAAAGTTTAACTCAAGAAATGAGATGTGCCTTTAAATTAGGACGGAGGGAGTATGTGTGAAAAAAAAACATATCTATGTACAGACTTCATGCATGTACCCATGTTCATGTAGGTTAGTAGGTAGCAGGTAACCAATGGGTTGCCTATACCCCAAAAGAAATAGGCCACATACTCACATGTACCAAACTATGACAATATGAACAAATTATAAGGCCTTGTTTAGATTGCAAGTTTTTGTAACCCAAATTTTTCTATCCATCAGGGGTTAGAAAGTTTTCATCCCAGGCCATGTTTAGATTGCAAAAAATTTCAACCCGATGAATAGTAGCACTTTCGTCTTATTTGGTAAATATTGTCCAATCGTGGACGAACTAAGCTCAAAAGATTCATCTCATGATTTCCAACTAAACTGTGCAATTAGTTATTTTTTTTTACCTACATTTAATGCTCCATGCAAGCGGCTAAAAATTGATGTGATGGAGAGAGAGTGAAAAAACTTGAAATTTGGAGGTGATCTAAACAAGGCCCCAACTCAGAATTCCAACTCTTTACATTGCAATAAATAAGCTTGGTCAAAGACAAAACTGCCCCTATTTATTCAAAGATTTGCATGTCCCATGCATGGTACTGCATCCTTTACATTTGCTACTGCATCCTATACGTTGCATGCATATAACACACACATAAAACAATTTGCAAGCACTAACAGACCCACAGATTATTACAGTCCACAAGCAACATTATTACAACTTCTCAGCAAATAAAGCTAAAATACAAGTCCTCCACAAGCAACATTATTACAAGTTCTCAGCAATTACAAATGAAATACAAGTCCTCACAACCTATTGTACAGGTGCTCCGCAATATAATCACGAAACTCATTCATCTGTGCACGATCTTCGGTGTCAGGGGCATCAATAGTTTCAGGCTGATCAAACGAGGCCTCTGGCGGCACATAGGAAACATTTTCATCTACCAGCCCAAAGTCAACATCGTTGAGGCCACTCAATCTTATGAAGTTATGCAAAGCCATACAAGCAACTATAATCTTTGTTTGCGTTCTAGCAGGATAGCAAGGGATTTGCAACAATATGCGCCATTTCATTTTCAAAACTCCAAATGCCCTTTCAATGACATTTCTAAGAGATGAATGGGCATAATTGAATATCTCTTTTTTACCTCGTGGTTCTGCGACGTTTTGGAAGTCTTGAATATGGTACATGGTTCCCTTGTACGGAGCCAGGTATCCTGGACGGTTTGCGTACCCGGAGTCCACGACATAGAACTTCCCTACAGCAACACGTACCTGTAAGTGTTAAATACTTCAATTAGAAATGTCAAATGTACTAACAGTTAGGTGGCTACCTTCGGGTGGGTGAGGAAAGTCATCCTTCCATGTAGTCATGGCATCATCGAACACTCTCATGTCATGAGCAGAGCCAGGCCATCCCGCAAGGACAAATGTAAAAATCATATCAAAGTCACAAGCAGCCATGACATTCTGTGTTATCAGGCCCCTGCGACACAAGTGCTGTACAAACTTATCAACAGGCACTACACAAGGCATGTGACTGCCATCTATAGCTCCTATGCAGTCCTCGAATTCAGGATAGAACCGATGGTTCATCACCCTTCGATGCCTTGTTCTAAATTCTGGGTCCCTAGGTTTAATGATATCGTCCGCATACTTGATCACACACTTGAGCACTCTATAGAACATCGAGTGGACGGTGCCTAGTGATCTCTCAAATCTGTCCTCGGCTTGCCTAACTGACTGTGGAGCACCTAGAATCCAGAGGAACATCCCTAAAGCCTTAATAGAGGTGGACTTCTTTGTGTCTCTCAGGCCATACTTAGTTTTTAATAGATTATGCAAACTATAGAACATATCTGGGGTAATTCTAAACATGTTGTAGCAGGATGTTTCATTGCATAGCTTCCGTTCTACCCATTCTAACCCACTCATCTTTGGCACCCTATAGTCTGCCCTATTGTAGTACTTGTCAAGGTGCATGGCATACTCAGAATACATACCATATATCAATGCAATTTCGTCGTCGTCATCTTCTGCCAACATGGCAAAAAAATCCTCCTCCCACTACTGCTTCCTATCATCATCATCATCCAGCGCTGCACCAAGTTGTTGAGGTTCCTGGTACAAATGAAGTGTTGTCAGTACATATTCCAATAACCAAACATAATGATGCACCCTAACCTTAGCACATGTAACAAACTCTCACATTCACACCACACACATCCATTGTACCACATCACTTAAACATTCATCAACCGAGAAACAACACAATAAAGTTCACAACAACAAATGGTTCATGCCACAGGTTAACACACACAAACACACACACACAGGTTCATGCATTGATTAGAGGGTCTAGTTGCCGACCCTAGCGAGGTGGTCAAGGAGGACTTTTCTTCCTTCTTCATCTGCGTCCTCAAAGGTGTCCATGTCAGATTCAGAACGGGCTAATTTGAGGACTCCAACCCACAAGTGACGATTTCCCGTAGTTGCCACCAAATCTTTGGCCATCTGTATCACTTGCTTCCTCCTGGCTTTCTTTGCTTCCTCCTTGTCATCCTCTTTTTTCTGCCTGTCGGCCCAGATTTGGGATTGTCGTGCAGCCTTGTCCTCCATCATGATGTTCAACTGCCTCATGTTGCTCTGCATTTGACGAAGTGCTGGGCTCTTGGACTTCTTCCTAGGACTGGTACCAGTGCTGTGAGTGCTCATGCTGCTGAAGCTCCGCTTGCTGCCACTGCTCTGTGGAGTGCTGTGTGGAGTGCCATTGTCGCCACCTTCGTCTTCGTCACTGCTAATGTACTATGGGCCATTGCGTCTGCCAGGAAGATATGCGCTCTCCCCTGTCACTGCTATGCCTTGGAACATCTTGTCCATTTCTGGGAGGTACTCAGGAAGCCAATCCTTCATCTTCTGGCACTCCTTGTCCTGGAATGTAGCAAAGAGGTTATCAGAAAGCGTACGAAGATAACTTAGGAGTTGTGGAAACCTAAGAATAAGGTGTACCTCGCTGTTCTCCTCCCACCATTCATCGATAGCATCGACAGAACCATCAGCAGAACGGCCCAATCCTGTGCTCTTGTGCTGCAGCTTCTGTATGGCTAACCATTCCCTCTTCAGTTCTCGGACCTTACTACCAAAGGTTACGTTGTCATGAACCAACTTTGTCGCTTTGAAGTACTCCTCTGTGATATTTTTCCAACCCCACTTGCTCATCTGACCCCTATTGCAGTAGCCGAGGTCAATCTGCTCACAGTACAGCTTACAGAAGACCTTAGTGTGCAAAGGACTCCACTTTGCCCTGTCAAGCCGGCTCTGAAATAATGCATAACCTAATTACCTTAATAACCAGAGGCAACCATATGGGAACTGATACTGAAATTATCATGATAAGCAGAACATACATATGCATTCAAAGTTGTATTTCTAAGTATGTTGTAACATTTTGTAATATGCAGTGCATGTGATAAGTACAAAAACTAGTCATGACAATTTGACAATCGTGTTCTGGGAATCGATCTGTACCGGGACTTGAGGAGGAGGCAAGTCGTCGTCGGCAGTCGGTTCCTGGCGGCGGCGTGGAGCACCGCGGCCCCTGGAGCCGCTAGCGCAGCCAGATGCGGAGCCACGTTGACGAGGAGGGACGGCACCGGCACCACCGCTGCCAGAGGCCCCGCGAGGCGGTCGAAGGCCCAGTGAACCCCTACCGCTGAGTGAAGGCACGCGCACAGCAGGGGGGGCAAAACTGCCGCTGCCGCCGTCTTGACCCCCGGACTGTAGGATTCCCTGGTAGGCGTGCATGTCCGCCCAGGACTGCCTGCCATTGAGGTCGAGCGAATCCCGCCTCAGCTGGCTAGGGGTCGGGTTGCTCGAAGACGGGAAGCCAGGAGGCGGCGCACCGGCGGAGGTGTGCGCACCGGAGGCGGAGAACGACGGCGGCTGGGACAGGAAGTCTCTGGTGTGGCCGCCTTCACCGAAGCCGGAGTTCAAGGCAGTGTCGCTGTAGCCGGAGTTCAAGCCGTCAACGCCGTAGCCGGAGTTGAATCCACCGCCTAAGCCGGACGCGTAGCCGTCGTCGTTGAACTGGTGGTCGTCGTTGCCGTCCCCGTTGAACCCCTCCATAGCGCACGACGGGTAGAAGGACGCCGGATCTCGCCGAGGATGGGGTGGATCTCGCTCAGGCCAGCGTGGATCTGGCGTAGGAGAGAGCGGCGGCGGCGGTGCTATATGGCGTCTGCTGCGGCTAGGGTTTCGAAGGCGAGAGGAGCTGGTGCTGGTGAAAGGATAAGGGAGAGGGAGATGGTGTGTATTGTGGTGAAGGACGGCAGATCTGGACGAACGGCGGGGGAGGAGACAACGCCGGCGGCGGAGGGAGACAGCGGCGGCGCGGGGAGACCGAGCTGGGGGAGAGCTGGGGGAGACAGCGGCCAAATGGATAGGGTTGGGGGGTGAGCGGCGCGGGGTTCAGGGGTATAGGGCGTCCAGTGTGCGCCCCGAGGCTGGGCCGAAAAATTTTCCACCCCAGCCCAAATTTTTTTCACCCAGCCCGTTTAGATTCCAAATTCAATATGTTACAAAAACTTGCAATTTGGGCCTCATCTAAACAAGGCCCAAATCAACTAACATGGGTAAGGAATCAGATTGTAACAAAATCAAAAGCGGTTAATGATTTTTTTATTTCGACGGTTAAGGATTTTAATGGATTTTCTACCATTAACATACCCATGGGTAAGGAATCAGATGGTTAAGGATTTTTGTTCATTGACATACCTATAGGTAGGACAAATGGCCTCATGGCACCTAGATGATCAAACTTGGAATCATATTGTAGCTGCTCGGCAGTATAATCCTTTGAACTTGCCTCTGCTTTTTGTTCTCGTGGTTTTCATACCTTCCTAGCACTATATCTCAATCTACGAAAAGATCACTTTTGAACTTATGTTGTTTTACCATATTTGTATTTGAAAACAAGTTATTGTAATAACTTATACTTCCGCACTCTGATTTGTAGAAGCTATTTGTACTGTAAACCTATGTGTGGATGTGTTGTACTCTATCCCGATTTTGTTGTAAAGATGGTTTCATCGAGGTCCTTCAATTCAAGGCACTCGATAGACTACCAGATTTATATGGGTTCAAGTGCATATCTCTTGTTAGTCCTCGGGATGGCAGCCATTGTACTCGATATCTGATGTCTAGATTTTACGTAGTAGATTGTTGATTCCTTGTTATCTTGGCTTCAATATTCGAACTTATGTAATTTTGTTGTTGCATGGTAGTGACATTCGCTTTTATTGTTGTGGGGAAAAAAAACTTGACCCTTCAAGGATCCGACCTCCCTCGGACATTGTTATTAAGGTAGAAGGCCTTAACCTTACAATGTGAGAAACGCCCAAACCTTAGCAATGTAGAGCATATAACGCCGACTGCCACCGTACTGTTATCATGGGTCGATGTCCTGCCACTATTTTAGGGTTGCTGACGAGGGATGCTTTTTAACCCGCCTTGAAACTTGCTCTCACGGGAGTTACCTGGCGCTAAAGGTGCTACTGAGAAGTCACAACTCACAACCACTAGACTTCGTTGTTGTGGGAAAATATATCTATAGGTAAAGGAATTAGCCTACATTCATGCTCTAACAGGGTAAAAAAAAAAACTACAGTAGTATATTAGATCTCGGGTTAGAGGTACCTATATTATATTATCATCTATGCAGAGAGGCTCTCTGCAATACTCCACTCTGCATGCACGTTGGTGTGGCGTTGCAAGGGTCCGTGGGAAAAGCACGGCCTACCTACCAGCATTAAAGCTCGGTTGTGATGGGGAGACACTGCTATACACACGTAGAGACAGAGTGAATAAAGTATCGTGCATAATGACGTGGATCAAAGGCGTTCGATGCAAAGAGATTAGATTCCCCATGATTGTGCGGGAGAGGCCATCCACCGCATGCATGGCTACTGAGCCTGTGCCTGCGGGGGCTCCCCATGCCATGAACAAAAGGGAGGCTGAAGCTTCCTCCTGCGGCGATAGTAAAAAGGCAGCGCGCGCGCGACGTCGTCGTGGATGGCTCGAGCGATCGGCCGGCGTTTTATGTTTGGCTCATCTGTCGAGTGCGTGTGCGTCGTAGGAAATCATCCAAGCAATCCACGTGCGCACTTCGACGCTGCCAGGTGCACGCTACGTCACCACTTGCGCCATACATGCATGCACGCACTTACAGGTTGTTGATGGATGGTGTGTAGTAGTAATAAGAAGTGGGCAGGAAAATCTAGCCACGATGATATGGCCTACAGGTGTGAGGTGTCCGTATACCTCTTCTTGCACCCTGTGTTCGATCGAGATCATCATGGAGCGAGACAAAAATCCGTAGGGAGGAAAGGAGGGAGGCCGGCCGGGTGCTATGCTAAAGCTACGCTGATAGTACGCTACATGTACACACACTGGTCACAGATTCGTTCCATTGATTAGGAGCAGTAGTAAGGTATGCGTAGCTGTCGTCCTTGCTTGCTAATAATATAACCACAGCAAATGAGCAAAAGCAGGAAAAAAAAATAAAAAAGGAGATGATGTAGATATATATACGCACAAGCACAAAAAGAGTGTACAGGCCCCTGCTACAGCCAAAGAAATGGTCCTCGGTTCTAGATGGAATAGCAGCTGGAGCCTGAACGACGCCGAGAGAATCAGAGAAAAAAGCACAAAATTGCAAAATGATAAAAGACGGCCGGCCGGCTGGCCGGAATAAAGCAACGCACGATTCAGCAGCTACGTCGGAGTACTAAGGTTCCACCGTGACCAGAAGCATCCCCTCCGCCTCCGGTGGCCCGGGCAAACCTGCGGCGTCGCGGCACCCACTCCGGGTGGCCCAGGCGCGGCGACCGCAGCTCCCTCCCATCGCTTGCATGCGCACGGTAGAGGGTAAGTATAGGGGGAACCCTACGCGGTACGTCGTACGCCGCGCGTGCGTCGTCGCGGTGAGCGGGGCATCCAGTGGAACAGGAATCCGATTCGATTCTCTCTCTCGTGATGGCGTTCAGCAGCCAGGCAGGGCCCGGCAAAGCCAGCCACGCCACCGGTGTGCGCGCACAGTGCATCACAGTTTGTTCCTTGGTTTTTCACCCGTTCGTTTGATTGTATCAGCCCTCATGTTACAGTGTTTTTCTCTCATAGCAAAACAGCATCAATCGATTTATAAGCCACACAAACGATGAAGCGAGCACGCTTTGTGTTCGCTTTGACCCGAGAGGAAGGAACAGAGGATCCCCACCCCCCAGTACGATTATGTAGGGGTCAACTTCACCACGTACCGTGCGAAACAGCGGGTGAAAGCTCCTACCGTCCTACGGCTAGCATACGTTGCTTTTGTACTGGGTGGGCACCCGGGAACAATTCCCAGAGTGCTCCTGTGGCAAAGCATCTGGGTGGGCTCTCTCTCCACCTCTGCTGCATCCCAACTTCCAAAAAGTTGCTACAGTATCTGTCACATCGAATGTTTGCGGCCCGTGTATGGAATATTAAATGTAGACGAAAAGAAAAACTAATTGCACAGTTTGGTGGGAAATTGCGAGACGAACGTTTTGAGCCTAATTAGTCCATATTTGAACACTATTTGCCAAATAAAAACGAACGTGCTACAGTAGCCCCAAAATCCAAATTTCGCGAACTAAACAAGGGCTCACAGTCACAGTGCACAGAAGGAATGACCATGTAGGACTACTCCGTAGGCTTGTACAGGTACTACGTGGCACCACTACAGGTACACCATTCAACACCAATGCACCGTTCATTGGCGGCAAGGCTTTTTTTGCAGCTCCCTCTACCTACCATGGGAAAACGATCGCGCGCGCGTGGAAGGAACTTGACGCGTTCGTCAGGAGCAGGACGACGGGCAACAGTGCGTGCGAGCAGGAGATCAGGTACGTGGACGTGGGTGGCCGGGCGGGCGGCTGGTTAGCTCTCACGGTCACAGAGCCGGAGTTCCGCGCATCCCATTCGAAATTCGATCGCTCTGGCTCTGCTGGCCCGGCCGGCGCCCGCATGATTAATTTGCTCCTCCTCGACAGGGCGCTCTCGATCATGGTCTCTCTCAGCTCATCCATCTCCGTCTGCTACATCAGAGAGAGAGAGAGAGAGGAGGGGAGAGAAAAAAAGGTGAGGTGTGCGCGTGTGGTGCCGGTGCCGCTGCCGGGTAAGTGCAGCCGGTTTGCCACGACAATCTCACTGCACCTACCCGCGCAACGCGAAAGCATCTGTGTGTGTGTGTGTGACTGTGTGAAGAGTGCTCGCTCCATCCACATCCCAGCCCAGGTGCGCGCTAGGCAATATAGCCAATAGGCATGCAAGGGGCATGACACGGCTGCTGCTGCGCACGCATAATTGCGATCAGGAACTCGATCGACCGCGGCGCCTTATGATATGATTCACATGGCTACCGTTCGGCTGGACCGCGGCAGGCGGCACCGTGGCGCCAACGCAGCCGATCGTGACGGCCTGGCCTGACGGGCGTAGCTCTAGCGCAGCGCAGGCGCGCAGTACGTGCTGCCGGGCGTGCGTGCGTGCTTGCCGCCTCGGATTCTCACTCGATAGGTCCACGCGACCGAATTTTTTTATTTGGCCCTTTTTTTCGGAAAGTTTCTCTCAAATAGACCCCTGGCGGAAAGAATTCCAGAAATGGATCCTTGGCTCGACGCCGGAGTGAGTGGCGCCGAGCTCGGCGCCACGGTGACTGGCGCCGAGGTCCTGGCCACGGGCAAACGGCCTGTAAGGGGCTCGGCGCCATCCACTCTGGCGCCGAGCTCGGCGCCGTAGATCTTGGCGCCGAGCTCGGCGCCATTCACTCTGGCGCCGAGCTCGGCCTAAATATCTAGCGGCCGAGCCCGCGCCGCGCCGCTGCCTCCGCTCCCTCGCCCGAGCACGCACCGCGCCGCCGTGCCCTCGCGCTGTTGGCCGTTGGTTGGCTGCAGCACCGAGCCGCCACGCCATCCACCGTCGTCCTAGCCTTTGTCTCCACCGGCGGCCTCGGCCTCGCCCCGCCTTGCCCCCTCCACCGCCGGCCTCGCCCCGCCTTGCCGACGTCCACCGCCGCCCTCGCCTCGCCCCGCCTCCCGCGGCCGTCGAGCCGGTCTCGCAGCGCGGAGCGCCGGCCACCCTGCGACCGTCGCGCGCCACCTCTGTCGTTGGCCGCGCCACCGCAGTCCCGGATATTCGCCTTGACCTACGCCCATCGTCCGTCGACCCAGAAAGGTAAAAAATATGAATATGCAATGTACCTATTTAGTTGGTGTATGTTATTGACTAGTTATATTGTGATGACTTTGTTAGTTGATTTAGTTATATATATATGTAGATAGATAGAAACATAGATACATTGATAAATAGATATAGTTAGATAGCTACTTAGATATGTAGTTATATTTGTAGTTAACTACATATGATCTTGCTATTTAGTGAGTACACTATAAATATATACGTAGTTATTATCATGATTACTTAGTTTGTAGTTAGAAAGTACTTGTTAGGTACTATCTATCGTCTAATTTGGACTAAAGGACATGTGTTTCGTTACGTTTTTAAATAGATGGACAACCTAGTGACCATATATCATGGAGGTGCGGTTGAAAGCGATCGTTATGGATATGTTGAGTTTCTTGACATGCAAAGCGTGCCTGTGCTATTCAATGATAGGCCTTCATTTAGTGATATGGTTGCAAGGGCTCGGGAGAAGCTGCATTGCTTTGGAGATGATGACATTGTAGTTGATGGTGTACTGCACCTAGGTTGTCCTCCGAACATCTTCAGGCGAATGATCTCAATTGGTTGTGCGGATCAGTGGGACAACTATGTGAGATCGGCTATGAAGAGCCAGCTGCAATGTTTGGACGTGGTTGTTCGTCAGGTGTTAGTTGATCCAATCCCTCATGGGTTTCCTCCAGCAATGGATCATCCGGCACACATCGACCCTCCCGTTCTGGAACCTTACCTGCATGTGCAGATTGCGCCTACGGTTCCTGATGCTCAATCTGCCCCCAATGTGTTATTTGGAGATGGTTGTCATACTCATGTTTTCGTGGCAGATCCTCCTTATGAGATCCCTTTGACATAGAATCATCCGAGTAAGTGTCTTAACCGCATGGTTTTTGAGAGCTTATCCTGTTCCTTACATCTATTTCTTTTATTCTTTCCTTATTTCTGTAATGACGTTGCAGGAGACATTCCTGAGAATATCGATGTGCCCCATGTTGCTGCGCAAGTGCACTTTTCAGATGGATTTCGTGGCTCCAATAATGTTGAAATTATGAATGATTCGGAGCCATATGAGATGGCTAGGGCTCTTGATTCTGATGATGATCGTCCTGTTGGAGAGCTGACGGAGAGTGATGTTGAGATGATGAGACGTATCTTTCCCGACTGCCGTGATTCTAGAGTTCATGAGTTTAGTGATCTTGCTCATTCTGATCTGGCGTTTGCAGAAGGACGTGATGATGAGCTCCTAGAAGCTCCTGAGGCCGGTCCTAACATGGTAATTGAGGAGGGGAGGGTGTTCAATGACCTCCCTGCTTTGAAGAGGTGGTTGCAAGCTTTTGCAGTGATACGAAAGAGGACTTACAGGGTATTGCATTCATATGTGGAGCGCCGTTACACAGTTGTGTGTGACAAGGAACGCTGCCCATGGAGGGTTTGTGCAAGGAAGCAACAGGTGACCGGAAAATGGAAGATCACAAAAGTAGTTGGGCCACACAATTGTGCTGACCATGAGCTGACACTGAGGCATCGGCAGTTGACATCTACCCTCATTGCCAAGCGGTTGATGGGAATTTTGCAGGGAGAACCCAACATGAAGGTGAGAACAATTATCAAGACCGTTGAGGCGTTGTATAGAGGATATGTGATAACTTATGGTAAAGCATGGAGGGCTAAGCAGTGAGCGTGGAACATGATATATGGGGACTGGGAGGATGGGTATGAGCAGCTGCCAGTTCTTTTCAATGCAATCAAAGCGGTGAATCCAGACATGCATTATGAGTACATCCTAAAACCTAATGCATGGAAGGATGGGAGGCAGATATTTTTCCGTGCCTTCTGGTGCTTTCCTCAGTGTGTCAAGGCCTTTAGGCACTGTCGTCCCGTCTTCTCCATTGATGGTACGTTCTTGATTGGCAAATACCAGGGCACACTTCTTATAGCCATATCCTGTGACGCGAACAACAAGTTGGTTCCTTTGGCATTTGCTTTGGTTGAGAAGGAGAACAATGACAGTTGGGGATGGTTCTTGAGGCTAGTCCGGATATATGTGGTTGGCCCTGGCAGGGAGGTTGGCATCATATCTGATAGGCATCAGGGCATACTTAATGCCGTGCGAGAGCAGTTAGAGGGGTATGCACCTTTGCACCATCGTTGGTGTACTCGACACCTTGCCGAGAATCTACTATGGAAGGACAGTGTCAAGAAAAACTTTGATCTGTTGCAGGAGGCTGCTCGATAGCTTGAGGACAAGTACTTTAGGGAAAAGTTGGAGCAGGTCAGAACCGCATCAAATGCAGAAGGTAGACAATGGCTCACAGGTTTGATGAGGGATTTGGAGAAATGGACGAGAGCTCATGACGATGGTGGCTGGAGGTACGAGTTTCAGTGCAGCAACATGGCAGAGTCATTCAATAAGTTGCTATTGGAGATACGTGGTATGCCCATGAATGCAATTGTTCAATTCACCTTCTATAAGCTTGTTGCCTGGTTCAACTATAGACACGCCCATGCATTGTAGTTGAGGAGTGATGGAGAGATATGGGCTCCGAAACCAAAGGCACACCTAGAGAAGGCAAGAGAAAGGGCTGGCACACATGAGGTTGCATGCTTTGACCACGCCACAGTGACTTATCAGGTCGAGCATAGGGGCGGTACAATGTCTGACAGCGAGGTCCGAGAGTCAAGGATACATGTGGTTGTCCTCCAAGATTTTAAGTGCACTTGTGGTAAACCAAGGCAATACCACTTTGTATGTTCGCATTTGGTGGCAGCAGCTAGGCATCGCAACTATAATATCGAGAGGAGGATACCTCACGAGTTCAGTGTCAACACGCTTGTGAACACATGGAGCCCTCGCTTCGTGCCTTTCTGGGACCCTGGAGAGTGGCCTCCTTATGATGGGCCGAAGTACATTGCGGATCCAGCTTACCGTTGGAACAAGCGTGGATCAAGGCAGAGGACGAGGCATAGGATGGTTATGGATCAGATACCCAGGAGAACTAGGCGTGGGAGAGGAACTCCATTTGTTACTGATCCCGAGCAGTACGAGTGCGGCAAGTGCGGTAGACTTGGCCACAACTCACGAAGTTGCCATTGGCAGATTAGTGAGGTAGGACTATTGGTTTATAGTATTATTTTATATTTTATCGTATTATGCATGTCTCAATTTATGCTTGTATTTGTGTCAATTATTTATACATTTATAAGTTCATGTTTCATTGTACATTGCAATTCTAATTCATTCACTTTTTTGTAGGATGGAGCAATTCCACCTGCTCGACCCGACGTATGAGGAGACCCATAGAGGATGTCTCGTTGCGCTGGGGCAGGTAATAATCTATAAGTTTTATTCGTACATGTGTTCGTGAAGTAACATGTGACTATGTTATATTCGATGCAGGACCTTCCGCACCTTCATTCTAGGACCCACAGTGGGTTCTTGGACATTCGGTACGACGATAGGTACACTCCTTTCCTGCAAAGAGCTGGCCTGGATGTCATCTCCTTTCAGGTTCATCGTGGGTTGCCCAAGTTCAACTCAGCGGCGATAACTGTGTTGGTAGACAGGTATTAAAGTGAATCATTGCCTCCATTCATGGCCATTTATTAATGCGATTGACTTTTTGACAAGTAATCTTCCTTGGTCTTAAATATAGGTGGCGGCCGGAGACTCACAGCTTCCACCTACCTTTCGGGGAGATGACAGTCTCGCTTCAGGACTGTCAAAAGATGCTAGGCCTAAGGATTCATGGGAACCCAGTCACCGGGCAGTGCAGGTCAAAGGGATGGAGAGCACGAGTGGAGGCCTTCCTTGGGCGTGAGCTTGGCGAGCAAGGGGCTCGCACTTCTAGAGTTCCCATCTCATGGCTACGTACATAGTTCGCACAGTGCCCCGAGGAGGCAGATGAGGAGACGGTTGGGTACTACTGTGAGGCGCGGATCCTACACCTTTTTGCTTGCGTTCTCTTTCCCGACATGACGGGTGACAATGCGTCCTGGATGTGGATCCACTGCCTCAGTAACTGGGACCAGGCGGGTCAGTACAGCTGGGGCTCTGCAGTCTTGTGTTTTCTATACCGGCAACTGCGCGAGGGGTGTCGTCGGTCTACGGTGAACCCGTCACTTGGTGGATGCGTGTACCTGTTACAGCTGTGGATGTGGGTTCGTTTTCTAGTTGGTCGTCCAGAGGTACTGGCTCGTCGTGAGTGGTTCCAAGGTCAGCCTCCAAGTCGCCAGCCGACATGGGCGTACCTTTGGGACTAGGTCAGGGTTTCACACACGAGGATAGACCGGGCGTACATTCAGTACACGAATGAGCTAGATTCACTGACGGCGTCTAGTGTAAGTAAATTTTATTTTCCATGCACCTATTAAAAGGATTATTATACCATCTAACATCTTATTTGAACATGATGCAGGTAGAGTGGGAGCCGTATGGTGGAGAAGATGCACTACTTTTTCAGCTGAGCACCGTATGTGGGGCTGACGACTACTTCTATAGGATGAGGTGCCCTCTAATCTGCTTCTATGCTATCGAGTACCACCTGCCAGATAGGGTTGCACGCCAATTTGGAGTGAGACAGCTTTGGCCTATGCCTCTGTTCTCGACTGGCGTTGACTTACACAAGTAAGTGTTTTGATATTTCAAATGAGTCATGATGATGGTCCATTTCTTATAATATGGTGCCACATACGTGGATTAATGTAATGATGACATATGTGCAGGTTGGATCGTCAGAGGAACAAGAA
This sequence comes from Miscanthus floridulus, assembly GCF_019320115.1. Taxonomy (NCBI): domain Eukaryota; kingdom Viridiplantae; phylum Streptophyta; class Magnoliopsida; order Poales; family Poaceae; genus Miscanthus; species Miscanthus floridulus. The sequence continues at coordinate 198,036,877 of NC_089587.1, forward strand.
GATTTTTGACTGGGAGAGGCACCACCAGTCCTACATTGAGGAATGGGAGGAGATGCACGACAACCTGGACGACAACAACGAGCCGCACATGAATCGTGAGTTCAGGCGGTACCAAGCTTGGTACCAGCGTTCGACAAGGTGCAGGCTCAGACTACAGTGGACCGAAGCTGACTACGCTGACATCGAGTCCTCCGACGATGAGGACACGACGTACGACCGGTCCACTCGTGCAGGAAGGCAGGTGGAGGCAGGACCGATCTTGGACAGAGTGGTAAGCCAATCGACTTATTTTGTTACGTTTAGTTACATAACAATACATTAGGTGTTCTTGGACTGACGTTAGAAGTTATCTATTGTAGTTATTGCAACCTTCGAGCTGTATAACCCTTGTAATAAGTTACATTCTTGTACAAAAGAAAACAAAACTAAATGATATATGTTCAGAAGTCTTATTATTGAAAACATTGTTGCAGGGCAATACACTGAGAAGCTCAGTTGAAGAGATCGAGCGCGTTCGGCCTAAAGTCAATGATGACTACATACTTGGATTCCTAGATGTAAGATTACAAATATTCTTTCAAACAAATCATTAATACGTTATATTCTTTCACTTAACATAGTTTTGTACAATAGAGGCTGTCACGTCATCTACACCGTGCGGCTGGTCGTTGTGGTTGCAGGACAAACACGACGCATGACGTGTACGATCCTTCCGCAGGAAGAGGAGCCTTAGGTTCCTCTAGTCAAGCAGCTACAGGGGACGAGGAGGAGGACGAGGAGGCCTGCCGCCGACGATGACATGGACAAGAGGCACGATGAGCTTGGGCCCTCTCAGCTCCATGACGCTCCATCGACTCATCCTACACCGCCTCTAGGCACTAGGCGACGCCGTCCCCTGTGACCCTTACACTCTAGGCACCAGCTGCTCTGGATCACAAGGGTAGGGGCAAGAGTAGGAGATAGTGAGGGATGTGGTAGATGTTGCTATGAACTATTGTATTTACTTATCTTTAATTATTCGGGACCGTATGGACATTGTGGACTATTTGTACTTTGCATGACATATTATGTTAGTTGTGATATTCGTTGTGGTTGCATTATGCTTGTTGGATGATTAAATGTTTAGAATATATATCGATGTCTCTGTTTGTAACTGTGGATGCTTCTAATACAAGACCGTATCTTGCGAATTTTTTGCGTGAATCTTTAATCATACTATACTTGTACAAAGGCATAAATGTAGTACACAGATTAACTATAAATTTATTACGTTTATAATCCAGGAATATTTGTACATATGCTATGTACAAGAATCTATGCATTTCAGAGAATCTATGCTTTTCAGAGAATAAACATAGACTTTTCAGATACACGGACATCATCGAATTATCACATCTTTGATATAGACCTCTCAGCTACAAGGACAACATGCAAGGAAGCACAACTAAACTCTATCTCCACCATCCATCTTATGACTGTTTGATCCAAGGGCTGAGGTAAAGCGGCACACGGATCGCTGACATGGCACATTGACAGGCCTCCATTCCTCCTCTCGACCTATAAATAACCACTCACTCCCTCTCATTCACACAAACAATAAGGAAGAAGAACACTCCTCAGCATTTGCTTTCGTTGTAGTACCAATGTCTAGAGGGTCGTCCAGAGGGAGAGGAAAGGGGAAGAAAACTATCCTGGGGGTGGGAGGGTCCTCTTGGTCCCGATTTCTTTGAGGAAGCTCTTTATGAGAGGTTCCCAGTTGAGAGCAAAAGTGATTTCACCAAAGAGGCACCACTGACAGGATACGATGAAAGGAAAAGAAGAGTGGCCAAAATGCATGCATGGTGAGGACTGCCTAGTGCAGATGTTCACCGAGGGAATAGATGGAGGTCGTCGTTTCTTTAAATGCCCGCGAGCATGGGTAATTTCTTTTACTATTTGTTTCTTCAATATGTTTGTCTTGTATATCACTTACACAATATACTTTTTGTAGTCTTCCTTGACCGAAGAAAACTGTGGGTTCAGTAGGTGGGTCGATCCTCGACCTATTTATCCACATGCGGAGTACATCTACTACCTACAAGACCGTATCTTCGATCTAGAAAGGGAAGTTAGCAGTGGTTACAAGGACGATGAACAGGACGACAACAACAATGGTGCCGATTCACAGGAGGCACTCTGCAATGATTCATATTGCACCTGCCCTAACCACAAGAAAAAGGGGTCTCCCCCATCACCCCCGCCACCACCACCAACAACAACGGGAGGCTATTATGGAGAAAGTGCAACACAATTTGCTATGTGGCCACACTACTAGGATGACTTTATGTTTTTCTTGTAGAGAATCCCAGGTTTAATTATCTAAGGCATGTTAGGTTTAATTACCGAAGGCATGGTTTAATTACCTAAGGCATATTAGGTTTAGTCAAAGAAAACTATGTACCCTAGGTTCGGTACCTGTAGTCACATGCCATTTAATGTGTTTCGTGTGTTGATTTCTATAATGTCGTATGTCATTAACTGTTTTTTGCAGCACGTGTTCAAATGAAATAAGTCTGTATCATTAAGCGGAATATTAAGACCGTTGATAATGAAAACAACCACATAATGAAAAGTTCGATACTATGTCACATTACACAATATATTAATAGTATAACTAAGTGCCGACAGTAGACAAAGGGGCAAATGCACTTCCAAATCCTTCAATCTGAAACTGTACTTGAGTAAGCAACTCATTCATCCGAGTACCAGTCCTCTACTACAACCCTGTTGCTGCAGGCTAGGCTCAACTGCGTTGCTCTCACCTGCCTGTCGCTTGTAGTAAGCGGCCTCCACTTCGTCTAGCGGCCGCTGCGGCCTGAGTGAAGAACACGTCGTCATCCTCCTCTGCCTGTAAGCCCAGCCTCTGCTAGAGCGATGAGCTCGCTCAGTCTGTCCAGTGTCGTCGTCAGCCTCCTTGCGCCTGAATGCTCGCCTCTGCTAGAGAGATGAGCTCGCTCAGTTTGCCTGTGTCGTCCTCAGCCTCCTGCGCCTGTATGCCCGCCTCTGCTAAAGCAATGAGCTCACTCAGTCTGCCAGTGTCGTCCTCATCCTCGTCTCCATCATCACACAGCACAATCGGTGATTGAACGATGCGACCTAGCTCGTGATCTATAGGCATCTAACTTCTTTCTCCTCATATCTTGCACGAGCCACCTCTACAGCATGTTCCCCGCTACAACCAATCTCTTGATGTATAAAATGCAATCAGTTAGCAACTCGATAATATTATATTTAAAACCAGGCAACGAAAAAAGGTTTTCAAGCACTCACTGGCACATAATGTAGCAACATGCTCGTCCAAGACCTGCATCTGTACTCTTGTCTCCTCCCTTGCCTCATTCCTTGCCCTCTCCTCCTCTAACGTCGTTCGCCTCTCTAATCCCCATTTGTTAAGCCCAACATCGATCGGGTTATAAATACCGCGCTGTCTAGCAAACTCACACATCTTTTCTTTGTGATGTTTAACAAATAGGTTGACATAGTCAGGTCCATATCCCCTCTTCCGTGTAATTACTTGCCTCTTCTTAAGTTCATCCAAGAACTTAGCTTGACCATCATAACATTCTCAACTGCATTTCCTAGTGCTCTGTTCAAAACAAATATTATATCATATATGTATTAGGAAAACAAACAAAATATGATTTCATGTTTACCAGAAATATAACGAACCTCATCATACTCAATCATATGGCCACAATAATGACCTATTCCAAGCTCCAAAGGGACTAGGCCATAGTTGGATTTTACACCACATTAGCACATGACAGGAGGTGCTTTGTAGATTACCCGTTCTTTCTTCTTTTCCTTAACCCTCCGCGGTTCTTCCAGCCATTGGTTCTTAGGACCATACAACCACTCCTTGAAATGACATTTCGCCATTGAATACACCTAAATAATGAGACATTAGTACATAAACACATATAGCTCAAGATTTTAACACACACTTTGCACTTACTTCATGCTTGTTTGGACACACAAACTCCAACGTATTCTCAGGGTTTATCACAGCTCGATCTCCGCAATCGCACAGAGGAGGTTCCTCGAGTCGTCTAACGGCGGCTAGGTGCTTCTCCTTAGCCGTCATTGCCGGAGGGTTAGGGGGGGGGTGGAACCCACCGCTTAAAGTGCTCACGTGGATGTCTCCCTCTAAACCAATCATCGAAAAAGAGGTACCTAGGATCAAACTTTTCTGCACCATCGATCCACTGAAAGAAAAAGCACATCTCATGGTCCTACACAACGAGATTCCAATAATATATTAGTACCATACTTAAACAAATAAAGAAAAAGGATAGTACAAATAATTTCTTACATTAAACCGACTACATGTGTAGAAGCAACGCGTGGCTGTGTCCGGATGTTTCGATTGAAAAACATGGGCCGGGAAACCACAATCACAGTTAGGGACAGGAAGGTCAGGGGGAACGGGGGCATCTTTGCTAGACGCGTCGGGGTATAATTCTCGAGGACGACCCCGTTTTCGCCAAAACTTCTCCCGAAACATTTCTTGCATCTAACAAATAGGATGTAATTTAGCAAACATAAATAAAAACATCACAACAAAATATCAATGAGAATCATAACTACAATCCAATCAATTTCGTTATAAGAACCAAAAGCAGTTAACATTATACCCTAAACCTAGGGTTTCTCATTTCATCCACAACAATAAACCCATAACATAACTACATGCGGCTTGGTTTGCTAGCATTTTCCACGCCTTGAAATGAACCTACGGTTGTACAATACATATATTGAGGGATACAATGAAACCCTAAGTGATGACGATTCTTAGGTTTAAAAATCCGACTAATATGTACCGAATCTATGCGAGAAAAACAAGGAGGTGAGCGAGTATACCTTACTCTCGAAGATCTACGGATCAAATCAAGGTTTTCAAGGTCCAATATGTCGATTCGTGAGGTAGGATGAAGTGACGAGAAAAAAACCCGAGGAGAAAGAAGAGGAAGAACGCTCGGGGAAGAAGGCTGGGCTGGGGTTAAATGCAGGTAGCTCGGTGCCAGAGTGAATGGCGCCGAGCTCGGCGCCAAGATCTACGGCGCCGAGCTCGGCGTCAGAGTGGATGGCGCCGAGCCCCTTACAAGCCGTTTGCCCGTGGCCAGGACCTCGGCGCCAGTCACCGTGGCGCCGAGCTCGGCGCCACTCACTCTGGCGCCGAGCCAAGTGATCCATTTCTGGAATTCTTTCCGCCAGGGGTCTATTTGAGAGAAACTTTCGAAAAAAGTGCCAAATAGTAAAAAATTCGGTCCACGCGATTGGAAGGAGCGGCCGATCGACCGGTCCAGGGACGAGCCCAGCCGGCGACTGTTCGCCGGCTCGCGCGGCGCTCCTGCTCTCCTGCTCCGCGACGGGTTCAAGGGATGTCATGAATGGGAAAGGGAGAGTAGGGGACGACGGTCCTGTTCGGTTGGATGGTTCGTATCGTTGCTGGTTCGTGAAGAAGTACTGCTGGCTGGTTTGTGTGAGAGAAAAATATTGTTCCGACTAAAAATTTACGATCGTTTACGACAGGCCACAGCTAAGCGAACAGGCTGGCGCGGGGCGTGTGGTAGCTGGACTGCTGGACACCTGGACCTGGACGCGCGGCCGCCCGGCGTGCTGGTCCGTACGTACGCCGGAGGGAACAGGGCTGGGATGCCGCAGTGCGTGCTGCAATCAATACTGTAGCTGGAGGAGACCAGCGGCGACAGCGGGTCAACCCAACCGCACAGTGCTCCAAGGGGATTCTGGAGCGAGGGTTATCTCGTTGATGAAAAAGTGGTTTCTTGGATGATTTGATGACTCTGGTCTCTGGAGGGACGTCCATCCATTCATTTCCAAGAGCATTTCATATGGCTGCAATGGCTGCCTTTCATGCCATGGCCCATCTGGATCTGGCCGTCGACTGTCGAGACCAACCACAGCCCCCCGGCACCACGGGAAGCGCCAGACGAAGAGTTCAACCAATACGGGGCAGCGGTCACTGAAATGACATGCATGACTCTCCAGCGTAGCAGTATGGCAGGAGGCAAAAAAGGAGCTGCAAGTCTTTACCAACCTGTCCTCCACAAGCGGAACAAAGAAGATCATCAATGGTTCCCAAATAAAGTCGAGGAGGAATTCTATTCACTGTCAAGGTTTAGGGCTTGTTTAGGATCAAAAAATTTTAGTTTGGGGTACTGTAGCACTTTCGTTTTTATTTGGGCAATTAGTGTCTAATTTATAGACTAATTAGGTTTCGAAGTTTCGTCTCGCGATTTCTTCACAACCTAACTTGCAATTAGTTTTTTTCGTCTACATTTAGTACTCCATGCATGTGCCGCAAGATTCGATGTGACGGGTATTACGTAAAATTTTTTGGTTTTTGGATGGAACTAAACGGGGCCTTAGCTCGATCCTCTACAAACACCTTTCTCACGGCTCACATAACTCTTCCACTACAGTTTTATTATTTATATGTCTCGTCTAGCTAGCTATTTGCAAATTACCATTGCGGACGCCCTTACAGTCCTGCTGCTGCCAGCAAATGAACGGAGCTTGTAATAAAAAGGTCAGAAATTACAAACGGGCCCGTCCAAAACACACGGCCAAAAAACTCATGATTACTCGATGCACATTGTAGCGTATACACGGCTAACAATTTCAGCCAACAATAAGCCACAAATACTTAAGGTGCTCTCTCCGTCTAAAAAAACCAAATTTAACTACATCTATAAAAACTAACATCTATAACACCGAATCAATTAGTTGTAAAATATATTTTCGTAGTAAATCTATTTAAAGATATAGATATTAGTATCATTTTCTATAAATTTGGTCAAATTTAACAAATTTTAGGTTATTTTTAATCTGAAGTTGTTGTTTTTTTCTTTTGGACAGAGGGAGGGAGTAAGGAAGATAGCTGGAAGTTTGTACTCTTCCACGAACACGGAGCATTTGCCTGTAATCTCACTGTCTACAACGCAGCTGCAAAAGAATGTACAAAGTACAATGATAACCAGCAGCTTAAACCTGCATATAATCAGTTATACCGAAGAAGAGCTGCAAGCTATGTATTATACAATATAATGTTATGCTCTGTAATGACTAACCATACATGTTTGGATCTAACATATTGGGTATGCAGGGCTCTTTGGAATTTTGATATGAACAACAGGTGCGGTGAGATACAGCAGTTTTTTGGGGGAAAAAAAAAGTAGGAAAGCCACTGGCGGTACAGATCCACATAACCCAACAAACTAGGCTACGACGATACTGGGCTCTCCCCATGGTTGGTGTCCACAATGACTGACGCGACAGGGCCTAATCCAGTCTGTTTTTGGGCCGGGCTATACTTGCTGGCAGTTCACAATGCAAGGTAGACTAGGTTGGTGTCACAAACCACTCAAGCAATTTTGAGCAAATCAAGTCAAACAACGATACAATCAGAAGAGAGTTTGTAAAAATTTTGAAGAAGAAGGACATCAGATTTTTTTTTGAGCAAAGAAGAAGGACATCAGATGAGAAGGAAGAACCGGGAAGTGGAGAGCCGAGCTAGAATAGAGAAGATCAGTTTTTGTCGTTCTGTTTTTCGTTGAGTTGGGGGGGGGGGGGGGGGGGGGGGGGAAAACTCCAAGGGTTGATTGCTGGGCCAAAGCTCCAGCCTGTTGGCCCAGCCACTCATCAGAACCTGAAGCCCAAACGCTACATCCCTGGCAGACCGTTGGGCATGTCAAGACAGTCAGTTCAGCTTAGAAACAAACATATTCCACGCCATGCTCGAGACAGCAATCAGGCCTGTCAGGCAACACTGATTTTTTAGTCCTGACCTTTCAGGTTTGTCGAACCC